>NC_026003.2:59964714-60086042 GCF_000442705.2 Elaeis guineensis
TGGTAGTAAGGGCGCCGTCTGCTTACAACACAATATTCGGCCGACCTGGTCTCAATGCCCTCCGAGCTGTGGTATCGACCTACCATTTGAAATTAAAATTTCCTACAAGCCAAGGGGTCGGAGAGATTAGAGGAGATCAAGTCCAGGCAAGACACTGCTATAACATAGCCTTACAAAGAAATGGTCAATCTGACCCCTGTCTGGTTGATGATTTGACACCCATGACGACCTTGCTGAAGAACGGGGTGAGCCAATTGAAGATCTTGTCTCAATTCCTTTGAATGATGGGAATGAAGGGCACATGGTGAAGATCGCCTCCAACCTGGGAGAAGAGGTACGGACACAGCTCATCAATTTTCTACAAAAGAATGCGGATATTTTCGCTTGGGTTTTGGTGGACATACCGGGGATTGATGTAGAAATCATGGAACACCATCTAGCTGTTGATCCCAAACATCGGTCGATGAAGGAAAAATCTGAGGTCATGCATCGGAAAGGCAGAAGGCAATAACTGAGGAAGTTGATAAACTCCTGAAAGTTGGTTCATCAGAGAAGTCAACTATCCGAACTGGGTCTCCAATGTGGTTCTCGTCAAGAAGGCGAATGGCAAATGGAGGATGTGTATAGACTTCAAAAAACTGAACAAAGCCTGTCCTAAGGACAGTTACCCTCTGCCTAGAATTGACCAATTAGTGGATGCAACCTCGGGCCACAAGCTTCTCACTTTTATGGATGCATTCTCTGGCTACAATCAAATCAGGATGGCACCAGAGGATGAAGAAAAGACTGCTTTTATCACTCTGACCAGGTCTTTTCTGTTACAGTGTCATGCCTTTTGGCCTCAAAAATGCAGGGACGACCTATCAACGACTGGTGAACAAGATCTTCAAAGAGCAGATCGGCCGCAACATAGAGGTCTATGTGGATGACATGCTTGTAAAAGGTAAATCCTCAATGAACCACGTCGCCGACCTTGAGGAGACCTTCAGCGCCCTCCGAAAATACAAGATGAAGCTGAATCCAACCAAGTGCTCTTTTGGAGTAACCTCAGAGAAATTCTTGGCTTTATGGTATCGGGGCGCAGGATCGAAGCAAATCCAGAAAAGATTCGTGCCATCCAGGAAATGACCACCTCGAAGTCAATAAAGAAAGTTCAGCACCTTACTGGGAGAGTAGCAGCTCTGAATCGCTTCCTTTCAAGGTCGGCCAAACGGTGCCTACCTTTCTTTCAGACTCTCAAGCAGCCGAAGAACTTTTGTTGGACCACTAAATATCAGCAAGCATTCGAAGAATTGAAGAACTACCTCGGCTCACCTCTGCTATTGGCAAGCCCAAACCTGGAAAGGAGTTGTTCCTGTACCTAGCAGTCTCCCCTATGGCTCTCGCAGCAGTTCTGGTTAAGGAAGAAGCAAAAATTCAACGGCCGATCTACTACATAAGTCGAGTATTGAGAGACGCCGAAACCAGGTATACTAAGTTAGAGAAACTAACTCACATCCTGTTGATTGCAGCCCGAAGGCTCCGACCTTACTTTCAAAGGCACACCATAACACTGCTAACCGACTAGCCGATCAAGACAGTTCTACATCAAGCGGATGCTTCTGGAAGGATAGCAAAATGGGCGGTCGAGCTCATAGAATTTGACATCAACTATCAATCTCGATCGATGATAATAAGTTCAAATATTAGCAAACTTCATAGTGGAATGCACTATCTCGGAAGAAGCCGAACTTGAACGAGGTGAAGCTGACAACCCAAAGCTCCAGCCGAACTCCCCTGAGGAAAGAACAGATCTCCCTGATGGTTTTTGGGCCCTTTACATGGATGGTTCATCCAACATGTCAGGAGCGGGTGCAGGCCTGATCTTGGTCAATCTGAAAGGAATTATCATGGAGTATGTGCTGCACTTCAAATTTTCTACGATAAATAACGGAGCAGAATATGAAGCTTTGATTGCAGGACTGAAGATCGCCAAAGAATTAGAAGTAGATCGCTCCATGTCTACAGTGACTCCCAATTGGTGGTGGGACAAGTCAGCAGAAACTATGAAGCTCGGGAGGACAGTATGGTCAAGTATCTCGAAAAGATAAAAGAGATCATCCCTGTCTTTGGCAGCTTTGACATCAAGCAGATTTCAAGAGCAGAAAATACCAGGGCCAATCTTCTTTCCAAGTTAGCTACACTGGCTCCGGCTGAACTACCCAAGGAAGTTTTCTTCGAGGTTATGAAATGTCCAAGTATGGAAGAATCACAGCTTGTAATGGAGATCAGCCATGAACCCAGCTAGATTGACCCATTGGTTGCATACCTCAAAGACGGGGTTCTTCCTCATGATGCAAAAGAAGCTCGGAAGCTCAGAAATCAAGCCTCCTGATATATCCTTTATGAGGGCAAGCTGTACAAGAGGTCGTACTCTTTGCCCCTCCTAAAATATCTCCAGCCTTCTGAAGCCAACTTTGCCTTGTGGGAGGTATATGAAGGAGTCTGCAGAAGTCACCTGGGGCCAGATCCTTATCCCACAAACTACTCCGACAAGATTATTACTGGCCTACAATATACCACGACTCCATTGAATATGTCAGAAAGTGTGATCGGTGTCAGAGATATGCGAATATCCAAAGATAGCCCGCCTCCGAACTTACACCTTTGAGTGCCCCACGGCCATTTGCACAATGGGGGATGGATATCCTTTGACCTTTTCCCATGATGTCAGGGCAGCGAAAGTTCCTCCTGGTAGCAATTGACTACTTCACCAAGTGGGTCGAAGACGAACCTTTGGCAAAAATCACAGAAGCTAAAGTGCAGGACTTCGTTTGGAAGTTAATTGTTTGTAGGTTTGGCTTATCCAAAACTCTCATTACTGATAATGAGCAACAGTTTGCTGGAGCAAAGTTTGCTGAATTTTGTGAGGACTTAAACATCTCCCATAACTTCACATCAGTAGCCCATATGCAGGCAAATGGTGAAGCGAGGTGACTAACAGGACTCTGTTGCAAGGAATCAAGGTGAGACTTGAAAAAGCAAAGGGAACTTGGGCAGACAAGCTTTATCATGTGCTATGGGCATACCAAACTACCCAAAGATTGCCTACGGAGGAGACCCCCTTTGCCTTAGCCTTCGGAACAGAAGCCGTTATCTCGATTGAACTCAAGCTTCCGTCGGTGTGAGTCGTGGCATTCGACGAGCAGCGCAACTTACGAGATCTCAAGGCCAACCTCGATTTGTTAGAAGAAAAGCGAGAAACAGCTCAAGTTTGGATGGCAGTTTACAAGCAGAAAGCAGTCCGCTACTACAACTCTCGGGTCAAGAGCAAAGCCTTTAGAGCGGGGGACTTAGTACTTCGACGAGCCACTGTTTCACAATCTCAAAACCAAGGAAAACTTGCCCCAAACTGGAAAGGCCCATAAGAAATCAGGAAGGTAGTTCGGCCCGAAACATACTATCTAAAAGAGCTCGGAGGAGCAGACCTTCCGCGACCATGAAATTCAAAAAATTTATGAATGAACAAGAGGAGAACCTCGTCTCAACACAAACGAAGGCCCGATTATTACGAGACTGGATGGGGGGAGAGGCCCTCGCAACGGCTCTTATGCGCCCCCACAGTCATGTTAGGAATAGGAGGAGAACCTCATCCTAATATGAGCAAAGTCGAAGGTCCGGTTATTAAGAGACCATATGGGGGGAGAGGCCCTCGCAACGGCCCTTATGCGCCCCTACAGCCATGTTAGGAACAGGAGGAGAACTTCGTCCTAACATGAGCAAAGTCGAAGATCCAGTTATTAAAAGACCGGATGGAGGGAGAGGCCTTCGCAATGGCCCTTATGCGCCCCCACAGCCATGTTAGGAACAGGAGAAGAACCTCATCCTAACATGAGCAAAATCGAAGGTCTGGTTATTAAGAGACCGGATTGGGGGAGAGGCCCTCGTAACGGCCCTTATGTGCCCCCACAGCCATGTTAGGAACAAGAGAAGAACCTCATCCTAACATGAGCAAAGTCGAAGGCCCGATTATTAAGAGATCAGATGGGGAGAGAGGCCCTTGTAACGTCCCTTATGCGCCCCCACAACCATGTTAGGAACAGGAGGAGAACCTCGTCCTAACATGAGCAAAGTTGAAGGTCTGGTTATTAAAAGATCGGATGGGGGGAGAGGCCCTCGCAACGGCCCTTATGTGCCCCCACAGTCATGTTAGGAACAGGAGGAGAACCTCGTCCTAATATGAGCAAAGCTGAAGGCCCGATTATTAAGAGACCGGATAGGAGGAGAGGCCCTCGCAACGATCCTTATGCACCCCCACAGCCATATTAGGAATAGGAGGAGAACCTCATCCTAACATGAGCAAAGTCGAAGGCCCGATTATTAAGAGATCGGATGGGGGGAGTATTGGGAAATGTGTCCCAAAAATCCAATCGTCAAGCTGTTGACGGTTGAGCAACCAAGTATTGTAATTGATTTGTTAATAAATAAAATATATTTGGCATCTTCATCATAAGCTTTCATCTTCTAATGAACTCCATTATTATGATGAAGTTCTTAGGACTATTTAAGTTCGATAAAGAGAGAATTTATCGATTAGTCCTTAAAACTGTTCACGACCAAATGATAAGCTGTTAATAAGGACGACAGCTTCTATCGAGCATAGGTCGCTGTAGACCATATGGGTTGGTTGTCCTCTTAACCAAGGAGTGTAGAGACACTGGTATGGCATACAGGTGAGATGTAAGGGTACATCGTCATTGAACGTGACCAACTCCAAAGCATTCTGCTGTCGAGAATGTCTCAGATGGGATATAGGTATAAGCATTCTGCAAGCAACTCACTGTGCTTTGGTACTGGACTAACTGAATTTCTAATTCAGGGACGGAAGGCTTCTGGGCACAGTCAAGTACTTGCGAAGTCAGAGTATGATCGAGATGGGATTGACCACTCCAAGAGTTGGAGAAGAATGAGTCGCTGTATTTCAATTTAGCAAAACCTTGGCCAGGGTAATCCATCAGATGGATTTGATATTTTGAAATACAATGTGGACAACCTGATCAGAGTTGACAGTTGAACTCTGGGGTGTCCTATGATCATTTTGGTCAAGGGGATGAATTATATGAAAACTATATCCGCATGGGTTCTAAGGATGTTGTTCTACACATTCGACCTATCCGGTCGTCGGGTACCATTGCTAGATAGTCACTTCGATTGGTATAGGAATTTGTTCCTATACTACCGGCTTAGGTTCGGACCTATGAGGTCAGACACATTAGAGTTCATGATCCGATCGAATGGTTGATCAATGATTAAGAATTGTTCTAGGGTTAAATGATCAATACGATTGACATTTAACCCAGTGCAAGTGTTGCAGGAGGATCGATTAGCAATTCGATTGCTAATTAGCTTAATTTGATTAAGCCAATGGGCTGAGATTAAGTCTAATTAAATATAATTTAATTAGATTTAGTTTGGGCTTGATTGGATCAAGTCCAATTGGTTTATTGGATAAGCCAAGTGCAAGAAAAAACTAGTCCTAGTTCAACTAGGACTTGGGTCAATCTAATTTCTAATTTGATTAAAAAATTAAATCAGATTTAAATCTAATTTAATCTGATTAAATTAGATTCTTAATTGGGTTAAGACCTATTTTAATTGGGTTGATCTAATTTTGATTTGATTTAGTTTGGGAAACCAAATTAAAACAAGTCATAAGACAGAATCCTAGTAGGACTAAGATTCCACCTTGCGCCATATAAGCCTTCTCCACGCTCTCTCTCTTATTCAACGCTAATCTCCACTTATTTTGTGTGACAAAAGCCCTCTCCCAGATCTCTCCCACGTTCACAAAAAGTCTCCTCTCTTCTTTCTTACATGGAAGGTGGTTTGGATCAAATCAAAAAGGAATAAGTTTGGATTTTGAATTCTATGAGATAGAGTTTTAGAAATCCAAAACTCTTTCAATTTTGCACCGAATTTATCTAAATTTTTTTGGAATTTTCATGGCTTTTAGGGTATACATTGTGCACCCTTTGCTGGTGATCCATACACAAAACTATGGAGGAGGTGCTCAAGAGTTGGGTGTCCCTTAACTTGCCATGTTTGGATAAGCCTTGACTAGGTGTTTGACCTAGACAAGGACTCTATCATATCTCTCTATATAAGATGAGTTTCTTCATGAAATTTTTGGAAAAGTCAGAGATTTAAGAGACCTTTGTGCCATCCAAAAATCAGAGAGAAATACCTTTGGGTCGTGGAGATATAGAAGAGCAAGTTTGGGTGTCTAGAGAGAAAAATGTGAAGAAGAAGAGGGTCTTCTTCTAGGGCTTTTGTTTTCATATCTTTCCTCCCTCCATCTTGAGTTTCCTGAGAGTGTCTCAGATTTGAAACCCCTCCTTTTACTTTCCATCTTTGAAAGAGTCTAAATCAAGAAGAAGGAGGTACCTGATCAACCATCAAAGAAGGATCAGCGTAGTACTAGCATACTGTGCTGATTTCCTGAAGCAGGACTTCTGATCAAGATTCATGGGCTCGTGTGGACGACTCCTAGAGGCCGGACGCGTGTGCAGCTTGCAACATCATCCTCAAGTCCGGATCAGCGAGGTTAGAGCATCTAACTTGCAAGGTAATAGATCTGATCTATTGTTTAATACATATATTAGATGTGGTATAGAAACATGTTGATATGATCAACATGTAGTTCATGCTATATTTATATATTTTAATTTCTGATTTAATGCTATATAATAATCATGTAATAGGATCTTATATCTAGGGATTCTCTGGTTTTAGAAAATAAATTTTGATTTATTTTAGTCTTCCGCTGTATGATCTTGAAAAAGTTTCAAGATTTAACCCTGAAACCCTACATCTGGTTCCTACAATTGGTATCAGAGCCTAGGTTCTTTATTACATGATTATTTATCCATGTTTAGATTATTTCTTAGATTAGATCTAATTTATAATCTGATTATTAAATCTGAAATTAAAATTTTAGATCAATCACGAACTGTAAGGTTGTCCTGCTGTAAGGTTTACCTCTTACAGTGCAAAGATTGTCCTAGTTTGTGTAGATCTATCTTTAATCATAAATTTGTTAGATATGATCTAGATTAAATTTATGATTTATTAGATTTAAAAGATGTTTAAATCTGAAATAAAATCTCTTTGTTAAATAATTTTTGTGCAAAGAAATTGTTTAAAGTTGAAACTGTTTCAATTATATGAACCTGTTTAGATTAGATCTAAAGTAGTTTCATGTTTATTTCACTTGCATCTTGATTATGAATCAAACATGCAATATGGTTGGTAGAATCATATTGTAAAATTATTTTACAAATATAAAAATTATTTTTTGAAAAGCCGAACCCAACCCTCAGCCCAAAACTTAATTAAGAATTAAGAAGTTGTTTGATTAGGTTCTAGGATTGTGAATTGAAGAACCTAAGACACAAACCATAACACATTGGGTTAATGGGTTAGTGAGAATTAGGTCCATTAATTGGGTTAGACCTATGGTTAGATTGAAGATGGACTTAATTAGAGAATTGACTAAATCTAATCAATTGTTGTCTTAGATTAGGTCAAGGATTCTCTAGATCAATTACAATAGTTGTAGTTGGTCAAGTCCATGTCTTTAACAAGAACCAAATGGACTTGATTCTTGGCTAAGCGGTCTAGCACGAACTGTTAGGTTGATCTAATCGAAACTAATTAAATCAGTTGGTGTCTAAGGTAAACCAGACCGATGGTTTTTAATTGGGAGCCCGCTTACCATGCCATTTCTGATGGTGTCTAAGGCAAGCTTTGGCAGACCCTCCCACTGATCGAACTTACCTGGCCTCTTGGTGAAATTATGTTTTGATCGGATCACTTGACTATTCGAGCTGACCCATGTCAGCTAGGTAAATCAGTGTGACTGATTTAGGTGCTCCTAGACCAGCCCTTTTAATGGTCTCCCTTAAGCTGACTTGGTGAAGCCAGTGGGAGGATCATGATAAGCTGGTTCATCTGACCTCAACCTCTATATTATTTAAATCCTCTAAAATTATTAGGTCCTTAAAATGATAAAGTTATGGAGATAACTGAGTCATAGCCTCCCATTAAGGTGTTTGATAATGAGTCCATTAACTCAATAATCATTGCAGACCCAAAGGCCTGGTGCTTATTGACTAATGGAATTATCACTCATTATATGATGACTTGGAAGTGTCTCTCTAATGGTGGTTAGGTGAGCCAACCAAAGTTGGGCTTAATCATTCGTTGGTTAGATACACCAAGTATAATCATGTTAATGGTTGGACCTAACCGGATCCTTACAGTAGAGGCCAAAGCCTACTGATTAGGCTTCTGGGGCAAAATTAATATTACTAGAAATTGTTTAGAGAAACAATTGGTTATGAACCTACCCTTAGATGTACATAGGTTGGCCAACCAAAGTTGGGCTTGTGTGCAGTCTAAATGGATTCTAGTACCCACTAAGGAATTAGGGTAATTCTTCGAATTGGAGGTAGAGGCTACCAATTCGAATAAAATAGTGGGAGAAACCTTTTGATTAAAGTCCAAATCTTTAGATTTAATGAATCAATTACTAATTAGGTTATGGTTCTCCTTTGTGCAAATATGGCCACTTCTCTATCGCTCCGATCATTGTTGGACAATGATAAGTTGGTGGGATCCAACTTCGGTAGCTGGTACTGAAAGTTGAAGATAGTCCTAGAGCATGAACGGATCCTATATGTGATAATGGACCCTGCACCTAAGGAGCCAGCTGTCAATGCACGTGGAACAGTCAGAGACATTTACTAGAAGTGGCTCAGTGATCGGACCACGGTGCGCTGTATCATGCTGGCTACTATGAGCGACGAGTTCAGTCGCAGATTCGAGACGGCTCAGCCAAAGGACATGCTTCAAGTGTTGGAGGATGCCTTTGACACACCTGATGACGTAGAGAGGCACAAGACTAGTTGTGCCATCTTCAACGCCAAAATGCGGGATGGTGCCTCTGTCACTGATCATGTATTGTACATGATCGAGCTGATGGAATGATTGAGCAAGCTCGGCTTTCCCTTGCATCAGCAGCTTGGGAAAGATGCAATACTGAACTCGCTGCCCAAGTCTTATCTCTCATTTCTCACTCATTATAGAATGACAAAGCCTGAAGAGAACTACCACGGGTTACTGGGGTTGCTTCAGAACTTTGAGAAGGATCACCAACTTCACAAGGAGTCGGTGAACTCAGTGGGAGGTTCATCTTCTGGTTCTCGATCCTTTGAGAAAAGGAAGAAGAACAAGAAGAAGAAAGTGAAGAAGGTGCAAGTTTAGGTTGGGACATCAGTGCAGAGCCAGACCAAAAAGATCAAGCCTGATAAGTGTCTATTCTACTGGCAAGCACCCTAGATTAGATAGTATGTCAGATATCTACTTATGGCATTGGAGGCTAGGTCATATAAACAAGAACAGAATAAACAGGTTGACTCAAGAGGGAATCCTCGAAGTCAGTGATTGTGAATCACTTCCAACCTGTGAGTCATGTCTTCTTGGTAAAATGACCAAGTCACCTTTTACTGAGAAAGGTGAGAGAGCTACTAAGCTCTTGGGCCTAGTACATACTGATGTATGCGGGCCCATGAGCACCAGTGCTAGAGGTGGATATTTTTACTTCATAATTTTCATGGATGACCTATCCCGATATGGATATGTCTATCTGATGAAACATAAGTCGGATTCATTTGAAATGTTCAAATGATTTCAAAGTGAAGTAGAAAAACAAACTGGGAAGAGTATTAAAACTCTTCGATCTGATGGAGGAGGAGAATACCTTTCTAGTGAATTTCTCACATATCTAGGAGAGAATGAGATTCTCTCCCAATGGACTCCTCCAGGAACACCACAGCATAATGGTGTGTCTGAAAGGAGGAATCGGACTCTGTTAAACATGGTCCGATCCATGATGGGTTTTGCTAGCTTGTCGATATCCTTCTGAGGATATGCACTCAAATCGGCCTGTTATCTGTTAAATAGGGTTCCAAGTAAGTCTATAATTAAGACTCCATATGAGATATGGACAGGGCGTAAGCCAGTACTTTCACATCTTAGGGTCTGGGGGTGCCCGGCCTATGTCAAACGATTAGTCACAGACAAACTTGGACCTAGGTCTGACAAATGCTCATTCATAGGGTACCCCAAAGAGACAAAAGGATATTTTTTCTACCATGCTGATGAACAAAAGGTGTTCGTCAGCCTTAAGGCAATCTTTTTAGAAAAGGAGTTCCTTGTTGAAGGAACCATTGCCTCTAAGGTTGAACTTGATGAAGTTCAACAGGTAGAAGGACCGACACCAATAGCTGAACCTGAGTCGGATATGATTAGATCAGATCCGGAGCCCAATATACCTGTACCATTAAGGCGATCCGGTAGAGTACCACAACAGCCGGACAGATACTACGGTTTCTTGGTCCGGGACGGTGATCCCATCGAACTTGATGAGAATAATGAGGATCCGATCACCTATATGGATGCAATGCAGAGACCTGATTCCGAGAAATGGCTTGAAGCCATGAAATCCGAAATGGAGTCCATGAAGGTCAACGATGTATGGACATTGGTTGACCCACCTGAAGGGGTTAAACCCATTGGGTGTAAATGGGTCTTCAAAAGGAAGAGGGGCGCGACGGAAAGGTGGAGACCTATAAAGCCCGTCTGGTCGCTAAGGGTTATCATCAACGTTATGGTATTGACTATGACGAGACGTTTTCTCCTGTGGTAAAGCTCAAATCCATTCAGATAATGCTTGCAATAGCTGCCCATCTGGATTATGAGATCTGGCAGATGGATGTAAAGACAGCCTTCCTGAATGGAGAGCTGACCGAAGAGGTGTATATGATACAACCTAAGGGGTTTACATCCACAGATGAGTCCAAGGTGTGCAAGCTTCAGAGATCCATTTATGGATTGAAGCAAGCTTCTCGGAGTTGGAACATGCGTTTTGATAAGGTGATCAAAACGTATGGCTTCATTAAGAATGGAGAAGAGCCCTGCATCTATAAATGGGCAAATGGTCCAGTTGTGGTATTCCTTGTCTTGTACGTGGATGACATTCTCTTAATCGAAAATGACATCCCCGCACTACAGGGAATAAAAGTTTGGTTGTCATCACAGTTCTCCATGAAGGACTTGGGTGAGGCATACTACATCCTAGGGATGAAGATCTATAGGGATAGATCTAAAAGGATGCTTGGGTTATCCCAGTCTATGTACATAGACACTGTGCTGAAGAGGTTCAGCATGGAGAATTCCAAGAAGCGCTATCTACCGATAGGCCATGGAATTTCTCTCTCTAAGAAGGATTGTCCGACAACTCCTGAAGAGAGAGAGCATATGAGTAGAGTCTCATATGCTTCAGCCGTGGGATCTATCATGTACGCCATGACATGTACAAGACCAGATGTGGCATACTCACTAGGAGTAGTGAGTAGATACCAATCTAATCCTGGAGAAAATCACTGGAAAGTGGTTAAAGCCATCCTTAAGTATTTGAGAAATACTAAGGACCAATGGTTGGTTTATGACGAGTCAGATCTGAAACTTGTGGGGTTCACAGACTCCAGCTTCCAATCTGACCATGATGACAGCAGGAGCGTGTTGGGTTATATCTTTACTCTGAATGGTGGAGCCATCTACTGAAAGAGTTCCAAGCAGCATACTGTGGCAGACTCTGTTTGTGAAGCGGAGTACATCGCAGCATTGGATACCGCGAAAGAAGCTGTGTGGCTGAGGAAATTCATCAACGAGCTCGGAGTAGCACCCTCCCTCGATGGTCCGATCCTGCTCTACTGCGACAGCACTGGTGCCATAGCTCAGGCGAAGGAACCCAAAGCACATCAGCGGACGAAGCATATCTTGCACCGCTTCCACCTGGTCCGAGAGATTGTGGATCGAGGTGACGTCGACCTTCAGAAGATCGACGGAAAGGAGAACCTGACCGACCCTTCACTAAAGCCCTGGCAATAAAGGAGTTCGACAACCACAAGTCGAAGATGGGTATTAGATACTGTGCCGAGTGGCTTTAGGACAAGTGGGAGTTTTGGGAAATGTGTCTCAAAAAGCCAATCATCAAGCTGTTGACGGTTGAGCAACCAAGTATTGTAATTATTTGTTAATAAATAAAATATATTTGGCATCTTCATCATAAGCTTTCATCTTCTAATGAACTCCGTTATTATGATGAAGTCCTTAGGACTATTTAAGTTCGATAAAGAGAGGATTTATCGATTAGTCCTTAAAACTGTTCACGACCAAATGATAAGATGTTAATAAGGACGACAGCTTCTATCGAGCATAGGTCGCTGTAGGCCATATGGGTTGGTTATCCTCTTAATCAAGGAGTATAGAGATATTGGTATGGCATACAGGTGAGATGTAAGGGTACATCGTCATTGAACGTGACCAACTCCAGAGCATTCTGCTGTCGAGAATATCTCTGATGGGATATAGGTATAAGTGTCCCTTAGACTTGAGATCGCCTCAGTGACTTGCAAGCAACTCACTGTGCTTTGGTACAGGACTAACTGAATTTCTAATTCAGAGACGGAAGGCTTCTGGGCACAGTCAAGTACTTGCAAAGTCAGAGTGTGATCGAGATGGGATTGACCACTCCAAGAGTTGGAGAAGAATGAGTCGCTGTATTTCAATTTAGCAAAACCTTGGCCAGAGTAATCCATCAGATGGATTTGATATTTTGAAATACAATGTGGACAACCTGATCAGAGTTGACAGTTGAACTCTGGGGTGTCCTATGATCATTTTGGTCAAGGGGATGAATTATATGAAAACTATATCTGCATGGGTTCTAAGGATGTTGTTCTACACATTCAACCTATCCGGTCGTCGGGTACCATTGCTAGATGGTCACTTCGATTGGTATAGGAATTTGTTCCTATGCTACCAGTTTAGGTTCGGACCTATGAGGTCACACACATTAGAGTTCATGATCCGATCGGATGGTTGATCAACGATTAAGAATCATTCTAGGGTTAAATGATCAATACGATTGACATTTAACCTAGTGTAAGTGTTGCAGGAGGATCGATTAGCAATTCGATTGCTAATTAGCTTAATTTGATTAAGCCAATGGGCTGAGATTAAGTCTAATTAAATATAATTTAATTAGATTTGGTTTGGGCTTGATTGGATCAAGTCCAATTGGTTTATTGGATAAGCCAAGTGCAAGGAAAAACTAGTCCTAGTTCAACTAGGACTTGGGTCAATCTAATTTCTAATTTGATTAAAAAATTAAATCAGATTTATATCTAATTTAATCTGATTAAATTAGATTCTTAATTGGGTTAATATCTATTTTAATTGGGTTGATCTAATTTTGATTTGATTTGGTTTGAAAAACCAAATTAAAACAAGTCATAAGACAGAATCCTAGTAGGACTAGGATTCCACCTTGCGCCACATAAGCCTTCTCCATGCTCTCTCTCTTATTCAATGCCAATCTCCACTTATTTTGTGTGACAAAAGCCCTCTCCCAGATCTCTCCCACGTTCACAAAAGGTCTCCTCTCTTCTTTCTTACATGAAAGGTGGTTTGGATCAAATCAAAAAGGAATAAGTTTGGATTTTGAATTCTATGAGATAGAGTTTTAGAAATCCAAAACTCTTTCAATTTTGCACCAAATTTATCCAAATTTTTTTAGAATTTTTGAGGCTTTTAGGGTATACATTGTGCATCCTTTGCTGGTGATCCATGCATGAAAATATGGAGGAGGTGCTCAAGAGTTGGGCGTCCCTTAACTTGCATGTTTGGATAAGCCTTGACTAGGTGTTTGACCTAAACAAGGACTCTATCATATCTCTCTATATAAAAGATGCAAGTTTGGGTGTCTAGAGAGAAAAATGTGAAGAAGAAGAGGGTCTTCTTCTAGGGCTTTTGTTTTCATATCTTTCCTCCCTCCATCTTGAGTTTTCTGAGAGTGTCTCAGATCTGAAACCCCTCCTTTTACTTTCCATCTTTAGAAGAGTCCAAATCAAGAAGAAGGAGGCACCTGATCAACCATCAAAGAAGGATCAGCGCAGTACTAGCATACTGTGCTGATTTCCTGAAGCAGGACTTCTGATCGAGATTCGTGGGCTCGTGTGGACGACTCCTAGAGGCCGGATGCGTGTGCGGCTTGCAACATCATCCTCAAGCCCGGATCAGCGAGGTTAGAGCGTCTAACTTGCAAGGATAGATCTGATCTATTGTTTAATACATACATTAGATGTGGTATAAAAACATGTTGATATGATCAACATGTAGTTCATGCTATATTTATATATTTTAATTTTTGATTTAATGCTATGTAATAATCATGTAATATGATCTTAGATCCAGGGATTCTCTGATTTTAGAAAATAAATTTTGATTTATTTTAGTCTTCCACTGTATGATCTTGAAAAAGTTTCAAGATCTAACCCTGAAACCCTAGATCTGGTTCCTACAGGGAGAGGCCCTCGCAACAGCCCTTATGCGCCCCCACAGCCATGTCAGAAATAGAATGAAAATCTCATCCTAACATGAGCTGAAATTGACTGTGTCGGGAACAGGAGGAGAACCTCGTCCTGACACAAATGAAGACCTGGTCGTTTAAGATCGGATGAGAAAAAAAATCTCCTCAATGGCTCCTCTACACCCCTACAACCCCATTAGGAGCAGAGAGAAAATCCTCACCCAAACATAAAAAAAAAGGAGGGAGAGAAAAAGAGAAAGCGACGAGCTATGCTAGAGATAAGGAAAAAATGAACTACATCAAAGACAATAAGGGACCTCATCTCAATAGAGAAGAAAACTCTTGCCAAAAATCCTCAGTCCCTAAGGGGAAACCCTACACTAGCAGGAGAAAATAGACTTTTTCAAAGTAACGAGAAGTTGGGCCCCGAGCTCGAACATCGAGAGAAAGCATCGAATTCAAATGGCCTCGAAAAGACCTTCGATCATGACTAAAAAGGGTGAATCAATGTGGCGATGACCAGGAACCTTCAAACAACGTCGACATCGAATAAGACAAAAGATAAGAGAAGTTCGATAAACGATAACTCAGAGCAAGAATAGACAAGGTAATGAATTTTTTTTTTTCATTTCATTAGTAAAGAGAGCATTACAAAGGCCTTTAAAGGCCAAAAAAAAAAATAATAATAAGAAAAGAAAAGAATACATGGAACAAAAGAATAAAGAAGCTCTAAGGAAGCTCGGCTTCTTCTGACTTCGAACTCTCGGTTCCAGCCATTATCAGGGAATGCTTTAAGTTCTCAACTTCTTCTTCCAGTTCTTTCTTCCTTAACAGTATCTCCCAATACATTTGGTGAAACTGTCGGCTTTCACCCTCTGATTCTCGAAGCCTCTTCCTCAGAACTTCGGACTCTACTCCGCATCCTTGACCGCCTGCTGCTCAAAGGCTAGCTGAATTTTCAGCCACTATAGTTCGGCCTTCTTCTTCCCAAGGGCTACGGACAATTCTTCCATGGTCTCCCTCAAGGATCAGAGCTCGTCGGAGCCTTGCACCGAAACGGCCTGGGCTCTTTCGAACAACTGCTTCTGAAGGCGGACAACCTCATTGATCGCCGTCTTGAGCCTCCTTCTGTAGTTGTCTATTTGCCCATACCAGCTGACTCGGTGAGTGTTGTAATTTATCTCGACGTCCTGTAGCTGCTTCTGGAGGTCCGAAAATTTCTTCGACTAGTCCCAGCCGTGATCGGCCTGAGTTATAAGCTAGGATGAGCTCGAGCTCTCTTCCAATTGGCTGATCTTCTCCCGTGCAGTCGCCAACTCGACCTCGAGGGAGCTAATCTTGGAGGCCTGAGTCCAAGATCGGTCGCTGGCACGTTTCTGGAGTTCCTTAAGCTCCTTCATGAAGTTGGCCTTCTTCTGGGTGTAGTCCATGAAGCCCTTTTTATGGAGGTTCCAAAGGCGAGTAACCTCCACGGTGGCTTCTGAATGGCTCTTCCTCAGCCTGTGAAGTTCGTCGTCCATCTTCTTTGATTTCTTCGTTAGGCGACGAACTTCCCTTCTTAGATCCCAAACCATGGACTTCAAAGAGATCCCCTACGGTAAGGGAAGAGCTTTGGCAGGGCACTGTTGTCGGAAAATAAGAGCGTCAGAATGCAAATCATTGCAAAAAAAAAAAAAAGAAGAAAAAGGAAGTAGAAGAAGGAAAAGGAGCTCTCTGTAAAGAGAAATCTGATTTCATTGATTGAATAATTCTTAAGTACAAGAGAAAAAGAAAAAAAAGAGAGTTGTAACAAAAGAAAAGTACAAAGTTAGAGATCTTGACCTCTAGAACAGAAGTGGAGGAGCTCGACACCCTCGGAAGGTCGGTCATGGCGGCTGCGGCAGTTGAAGAGGTCCCGACTGGAGGGAGACCGGTAGCAGCTTCGGAAGGTCTGGCTTCATCGTCGGATGCTTCATCCAGGAAGCTAAGGTCGAGTTTGGAAAACTTCCAGACCATCTTCTCTTGGCAAAGCTCGAAGCCTTTGATGAAGGCGGCTTGGCCGAACTTGACGTTCAGATCTCTCATCTCGGAGGAGGTCTTGAACTCCTCCACTGCTTGGGCCCTTGCCTCCGAGACTAGGGTCGGGATCTGCTCCTTCAGCTTGGAGACCTCGGCCTCTGCCTTCCTTCTTTCCTCCTCCAAGGCAGCCTTTAGATCCGTCGAAGTTTGTTCCTCCTTCAGGAGCGCCTCTTGGAGACTCACGACTTCGGTGACCTTCTCCTTAAGATGGGTAGCCTCGGTCTGGCGACCTTCCTCCGTCTGGGTTGCTTCTTTCTTGGCATTGTTCATCGCCTCGATGTTGGTGATGAGCTAGTGTCCAATCTGCAAGAGCGGCCAGGAAGTCAATATGAAAGCTAAGAAATGCACTAAGCAAAGAAGCGAAAGGAAGAAAAAAGTAAATCGGCCTATCTCAAGAAAGGACCCTAGAGAGTCCCAAACCCACTGTTCAGGATCGGCATGGACGATCCTGTGGACGACCTCGGGCAAAATGCACCCGTTGACCAACCTTTTTATTAAATCCCTATTGTTGAAGGGATTCTCCCCCGAATCCTCTTCGGAGCCGTTGGACCCCTCGATGGCAGCTCTACTGCTGTGGATCTTGCGAGCCAACATCTTCTTCCTTCTCCTACTTTCGGCCCCCGGTGCCTCCTCGAGACGAGGCTCTGGAGCGAAAACCTCGGTCGGAGGGCTTCTTGAAGAAGCTCGGGGGACTGCGGGCTCGATGTCGGAGGGGGCATCAACGGCAATGGCTGCCTGGGCAGGCACGGTCGAGCTTGTCTCCTCTACCCTCACCTTCTTCGCCAATCCAAAAGTGGCGGTGCCTTTCCTCTTGTGGGCCTTGAGACCCTTGGCTAGTATCCAAGCTATATCTGCATCTATATCTGTGATGAAAAAAAGATCGGCACAGCTTAGAAACAGAATAAGAGAAAGAGGAAGCAGCGAATGACTTGAGAAAGAAAAAATACCGGCAGGGTTGAGAGGGCTCAGGCCGACATTGAATAAAAGTTGCTCCTTTAGAAGGTCAGAGAGGAGAGGAGCTGGATAAGTCTTAAGTTTATTGGAGGCTTCTAGGTCATCCTTTCCCAGGCTAGAAGCCCGACGGACGGAGTCCCTCAGGGAGCCCCAAGGGGGCAACCCCAGCCTTAGGGTCGGGCATCGGACGTAGAAGTACCTTTCCTTCCAGTTGTGGATAGAAGAGGAGGCACCTTTCAGCAACCCCATTCTATCGAACTGGGGGGAAAATTACCACCAGTCCTTTGTCGAGGAGTGATACTTAAAGGTATAGAAGTTTTTAAACAAGGAAAAAGTTGGTCGGACTTCAGCTAAATAACAGAGGGAAAGAAATTCTATCAGAAACCTAAAGGAGTTCGGTGCTACAGAAACTAAAGAAATGTTCAAAAAGCGAAAAAGAGCAACAACAAAAGGTGGAAGTGAAAGTTGAAGTCTGACGTGGAAGGCTTCTTGTTATAAGCAAAAGTGGCCAGGGGGAGGAGCGCTAGCCCGATCAGTTGGCCCAGGAAGCTCAAGCTCATACTCCGGAGGAACCCTATACCGAATCCTAATCAGCGAGAGTTCATCCAAGGTCAAAGAGCTGAGAATGGTATCTAGTACAAAGACCGAACGAGGTTCGATCCTAAGTGTGGATTCATCTACAGTACCAGGATTTTGGGGGGCTGGAGCAGACAAACTCCTAGAACTGCTAGAGGAGGAAGTGTTGGAGGACATTTTGAATCAAATGAAAATTTCGAAAAATTGAGAAAAATAAGAAACAAGGCGCTCGCAGAGAAACTGAATGGGCAGAATGTGGAGGAAGAAAAATAAAAGAACAGCAAGAAAAAGAAGGGTTCCAGAACTAACCTAGGTTGGTCCGAGAGGTGTAGGAGGGCAGCGAAGGCGATAGAGGTCGACCTGAAGGGCGCCTAAGACCGCAAGGGATGCTGAAGGAGGATGAAGCTCCCAAAAAAGAAGAGGGGATCGAAGAAAAATCTCAAACAAGGTGAAACCCCTGAAGGAGGAGGATGGGTTTAAATAGACCTCAGGGTTCGGTGCAATAATGATTGCAGATCTTCTTTGGCCGATCTACAACCGTCGCGTGTCCCACTCATCGTGGCAAACGGCTGACGACTGACAGAATCATTATTGCGCCATACCTGGAGCAACGCTCCAACAAAAATTCTAAAAAAATCTTTTCGAGTCACCTCGATTTGAAAAGGCTCCAGCACTGGCCTACCAAACGCCAAAATATCTGGAAACAATCGAGTACGAAAATCAAGGGGGGGCAACTTCGGCTGTGAAAATTTTTTTGTACTTCCTTCATTCGAAACCCGAACTTGAAAGTAGGGGGACTGGTATTGGGTATAAAATAACCCCAGCTGAAGTTCGTAAGAGGCCAACCCTCTCAGGACTCTTCCGGCTTTTGACCTTATGCGACGTCTTTCTGAACTTCCCCGACCGTCCGAGCTTCCACAGTACCATCCGGACTCCTCCAGCAGTCAACCTTCCACGGTGTCCTCCGGACTCCTCCAATAGATGAACTCCTATCATACCCTCCGAACTTTTCCAATAATGAGCTCCTTCAGTCATCTATCAGACTACTCCAAATGCTCTCTGGGCAATACTATCAGCCGATTTTGTATAGTGATCAACTACTCTCCAAATCTTTTTCAAACTTCCTCCTGTCACGATCAACTTTTCTCCGAGCTTCTTTCAGACTTCGTCAATGTCCAGACTTCTCTAACAGTAGGACTTCTATAGTAACCAGACTCCATCCAAGTTTCTACAGTGGTCAACCGCCTTCTGAATTTCATCCGAGCTTCTACAGTAAGTGAATTTCATCCGAACTTCTATTACAAGCAGACTTCAGCCGAGCTTTTGCAGTAAGCGGCCTCCTTCCAGACTTCTGTAAGAACCAGACTCCGTCCAAACTTTTACAGTGGATGGATTTCAAACGAACTTCTACAACAGACAAGCTCCAGCAGCCAGATTTCTACAGTGATCGACTGTCTCCGGTGTCTTCCATACCGCTTTAGCCATCAACCTTTAACAGTGCCAACCGAACTTCAACAGTGCCGACCAAACCCCTCCAATGGATAAATTCCCTTCGAACTCCTCCAGCGGATGAACTTCCACAATGCCTTTCGAATTCTGCTGTCGGTCGACCTTCTGTCGAATCCCTCATGCAACCGGACCTCTCCAACGGACAGTCTTCAAACAAGCTTCTACATCAAACAAATTCCAGACGGACTTCTTTAGCAATTGGACTCCAACCGAATTTTTCCAACAAAAAATTTCCATCCGAACTTCTACAGCAGTTGACTTCCGTCTGTGGTATCAATGCCTAAGGCACCCAACAATAGTTAGCCCGTCAGCAACCTCAAAAACATCCGAGCTTCTCTTAGATTGCTGAGACAGAAAGCTATTCCACTCCACCAAACATCCCAATCGAGCTTCAGCCATCCGGTCCGAACTCCCCGACAAGTCACGACAACGGACACCACTCCACTCCCTATAACAAACTCCACGTGGCCTCACCACTCTCTGGCAAGTCACGACAACGGATACCACTACTCTCCGTAACAAACTCCACGTGGCTCCGAACGGCCTACTACCAGGCAATTACGGACGTCGCTGTCAATCGGTTATGCTCTTCCATCTATAAAAGAGACCCCCCAGATACGTTCTCCTCTAGGCTCTAAGTACTATCTCTAAACTCTGCTAAAAATCTCAATCGAGTGCTCCATTTCTGTTGAAGCAGAGTACTGACTTGAGCATCAAAGGGTCTTGTTGGAGCACCCCCAACTCTGGTTTAGACTTTTCTTGCAGATCCCGATGGCGGCCGTGATCCTCTCGACTCCGCTTCTCTGGCATCGGCAGAATTCTATACCAACAATACCAAAAATATCCTTCAGTGGAAAGTTACCATGCAATTTGATCCTACGATCTCTCTGCACCCCGAATATGACTCCAGATATGGAATGATGTCAAATCTAATATCATACTCATATTTCTCTCCATCTTATTGATGATTTAATTAATAAAATATTAAATTTTTTTTCTAATTTTATTCTACTTTGATCAAAGTCTTCCTGAATCATCAATCGATCAGAGCAAGTAGGATGTATTATATGTTGACCTACTCACAACCTCTATATACATTCTATGTTGACCTACTCACAACTCTATATACATTCTACCATATCCAGAACATCTTATACATGACTAAGTCATTAATGAGTATGAACCAAAAAATATAGCTTCATGTATACAAGGTTTTACGGTAGTCTCAGGTCAAAGAATTATATGCACAACTCCCACTATAAGAAAACATCTTTTGATGGGTAAGTAAATTCCATAAGATGTTTCTTAAGTCAGATCAATTCAGTGAACTCATTCTCTAATGAGCACCCACTTCCTTATATTAGTGTCTCACACAACTGGCATATGAGATCAGCCACCCTTTCCATCGAGCATACATAGGAAGTGCTAGTCTATCCGAAACATTGATCCCCTTCTCAATGCTCCTATGACTAAAAATATTCTAAATCAAAGTTTTTAGGATTTTAGATCTCATAGGTATGATCTCATTATAACCTAAATCCATTATCCTAATTTATGGAGTTCATCATAATCATTACAAAAATAAGATGCAGCATATGATGAAAAATATCTTTTATTATTTAAAGAGTCAATACATGAGTCTGAAAGATTGCAAGGAAAACCCATCAAAATATAATTTTTGATTGACTTGTAGGGCATATTCCTTTCTCGATCTTCTTCTTGAAGACCCACTTGCATCCTATTGGGATTACACCCTCAAGTGCATCAACCAAGGTCCACACTTGGTTGGTGTACATCGAGCCATCTCAGATTTCATGGCTTCTAGCCATTTGTCTAAGTTTTTACTCATGATAGCTTCCGAATAAGTCAGTGGATCATCATCCTGAATGATATTGATCGAATTATCACTCTTAATGATAAAATCATATCTCAAAGGTACTTGACACACTCTATCTGACCTTCAAAGAGGTGTGTATTGTGGATGTATCTCATCCTTGGATACTTCTGGTTGAGGATCTTCTTATGGTTCAACCACAGGTATTTCTGGATTGGTTTATAGATTCTAAACTTTCATAAATTCAATACTCCTCCCACTGTCTCCTTTTTGGATGAATTTATTTTTCAAGAAAGTAGCATGCCTACTAATAAATACCTTTTGTTCGGTAGGGTGGTAGAAATAGTATCTATTAGTTTCTTTTGGCTATCCTACAACTTATACCTGTCTGATCTAGCACTAAGCTTATGTCCAAAAATATTTCTAACATAAGCAGGATAGCTCCAAATCTTAAAATATTTAAGATTAAGCTTCCTTCCTTTCTACATTTCATATGGAGTGCTTGCAATAGATTTTGAAGGTACCCTGTTTAAAATATATGCAGCAGTCTCTAGGGCTTAACCTCAAAATAATATTGGGAGATCAATGAAGCACATCATGGATCGTACTATATCCATCAAAGTATGATTTCTCCTTTCTGCTACATCATTTAGTTGTGGTGTATAAGGAGAGTCCATTTAGAGAGAATACTTTTATCCTTAAGATGATCAAAAAATTCACTAGATAAGTATTCTCTTCCTCGATCAGATCGAAGAACCTTGATACTTTTTCAATCATTGGATTTATATTTCATAAGATACATAAATTTGAACCTTAATAGATCATCTGTAAAGATGATAAAATAGGAGTATCCTCCTCTTGTCAGAGTTATCATCGACCCACATATATCTGAATGTACTAGGGCTAACAGCTCCTTTGCCCTCTCTCCATGTCCAGAGAATGGAGTCTTGATCATCTTATCCATGAGACAAGATTCACAAGGTCTCAATAATTTATAATCATACGGGTCAAAGAATTCTTCTTTGTATAACTTATTTATTCTAGTCTCACTAATATGACTAAGGCAGCAATGCCAGAGATATGTGATATTCATATTTTTTTTCATATTACTTTCAATATGAAAAATATTTTTATTGAGTACAAGAATTAAAATATTGTTATCAATATAATCATTGCCATAAAATTCATTAGAAAAGAAAATGGAGCATCTATTTTTCATTAGCTTTATTTCATAACCTTGTTTTAATAATAAAGGTATAGAAATAATATTTTTAATGATCTTTGACATGTAATAATAGTTTTTTAATTCTAAAATTTTATCTGAAGGTAAGTCAAGCATACAGATTTTCATAGCTTCTACGCAAATAGACTCTTCACTTGTGCCATAAAGCTCAAGATCGCCTTTTTTCAGACCTTTAATATTTTATAGTTGCTGTAATAAATTGTATATTTGTGATCCATAGGCAGTATCCAATATCTAAGTACAAGAGTCTAATTCACTCGATAAAAAATAGATCTGTATCATGTACATACCTATTAGTGCTATACTCGCATTCTGCTTTAATCTTGTAAGATAATTCTTGCAATTATTCTTCTAGTATCAAAATTTACCACAAAATGAATAGATAATATCCAAGTGGATATCTTTTGCCTTCTTATTTTTGTAAACATTATCGCTGACCAATCCAAGATCAGAAATATTTAGAACATCAGAGTTCTTCTCTGGTACGAACTTAATTTGTAAGTTTCTCAACCAATCCACATACTTTGGATCGGTCAACTTATTATCATCAATGATGTTATGCAGTAAAAATAAAGAAGCCATAATGCAAAATGAAATCTACATAAATGAACAACAATTATATAAGTAGACTAATTATGTTTGACATGCATAACTAGATGAGATCTTTCGACTAGTTATGTCTCTCATTATATTTATCGGATACCATAGCCCTCTCTATGGTGACGAGAAAATCTTAAATTTATTTCTTAGTAGGGCTGAGACCCTAGTTCCTCAATAAAATCTTGTGGATATCACAACAAATCTCAATAAGTTCAAAGATAGAAAAACCTATTCAATTGCATCTCATACAATTTCAACATAATCTTTGCCTCTAAAAATACTCACAGCCTTGTGGATATCACAACAAACTATAGTACTTTTTAGTTAAGTCAGACCCTTCATTTTCAACAGTCATATCTAAAAAATACTGTCCTTGTAGATATCATAATAAAGCAACATATCTAAAATATACTATAAAGTATCTAATATGTACCAAGATAACCCCACATCAATCTCCATAGCAAGTCTTATGGATATCACAACAAATCTACTATGATTTTTGATAGGGTATTGACTAGGCATGAAGGAAGGCACATGTAGTATTCAAAATACTGAGCAACCTTCATTCAAGATTTGAATTAATCTAATTAGCCAGAAAAGTATTAAAATTGGTGGAGGTCCCTCCGTTGCTTTCTTTAGACACCAATAAATTGATCAGATCAGCAAACGAAATCAATTAAAGAATCACCGTACTTGAAATACTCCTTAAACATCAATCAATTAATCGATTCAAAAAATAGATCAGCTACTAATTCATAATACTATGACTTAATATAATTTTTAGGAGGGCTTTAATGGTTTCATGCATATCCTAATTTAAACCAATCATAACGATACACTATTATAGTTATATCTTCATAAACATAATAACTAATCATGGCATCTAATCATATCTTTAAGATATGAAATCATAATCATACAACATGATTATAACATGACAATTTAAGCATATCATATGCATGAAGTACTAATAGTGTGCATCAATATAAAATATTTTTTTTGTAGTTCTTCTTCTTAGGACATCACAGTGACACCCCTACACACCATAAGAGTATCCCATAGAATGAGAAGAGAGGATCTTTGAACCCTACTTACTCTTATGACTGGATGGCCTAGTGATGAACCCCAATTTAAGTACTAGGCTACTAAAAAAAATTTTATATCTATATATGCATATAGAATCCATACATCATGCATTTAAACATAATATTATGTATCTAAACATATCTTTAAGACATGCTAGGGTTTGGAAATTCAATTGGATTCAGCTATTGACCCGACTTGAACCAAACCAAACATCCAAGCTTCATTACAATCAAGATAATATTCTAACTTTTGATTGTATAAAAATCAAGGTAGGTTTTGATACCACTGTTAGGTTCTGGTGGCACAGCAAAAGAACTAGGTGCTTAAAATTTTTATTCAAAACACTTGATGCACCGAAATCCAAATATCCAGAAACCCTTGACTATAACAATCAAAGCATGATTAATTAAATTTGGATAAGAAAAATATCTATAGTGCTAATCCTAATTCTGATAGAACTTTCACTAGGTGCTTAAGTGTTTATCCTCCAATGGTGATCTACATGAAAATCGGACCAAAGACAGCGCTCCTTCTTCATCTTGCTTCAAGAGTTTTAGCCTTTAGAACTCGACTAGCCACCAATCGATCAGACCACCTCCAGACCTGAGTCTAAACCTCTCAGAACTATCACTGGACCTGACCACCTTCTTCTAGATCTCTTAAACCCTTAGAGCTATTAGGAATAGGCTTGTTTTAAAAGAATAAGCCATTATCCTAAACCCCAGAGTTATAAGAGAGAGAGAGAGAGGGAGTGAATAAGGGATGTAAGAATTGAATGATCAATTTATTTTTCATCTCCTATTTATAGCAATAAAGGGGGTGTCAACAGAGAAGACAACTTATTTGAAAAGCCATATCAGGTTCTCATATCACTTATCTGAGAGTCTTCAAACAAAAGGACTCATCAGGGTGTGATACATCGAGTACTTCCCTCTCTCACGCACATGCCCAGAAAGAGATACAATTGGCATCTCTTCTACTTCTAGATTTGCTTAAACTTTACCACATATTCTCTAATTCAAATGGGAAGGTAATCAGCAAGGGACACCCCATTTGGATGGAAATTTAAATAATAGAAGGACTCTTAATGTGGAGAGATGCACGAGTCCTTCCTCTGTCGCGCGTGGATGCCTAGTAAAAGGGAATCAAAAGTAATGCTCTATTATCTGATAATTTTTCATACTTATCACATGAAATTAATATTTAAATCTGATCCTTATCAAAAAAAATATTAGGTAATAGTGTTGCCTAAGACTCCTTTAAATAGGAGTCTTTGCATCTCTTCACGCATCCAAAAACTTCTCGCACGTGTGGCATGGTTCCAGGAGAATTTCCATGTGCAATCCAAAGGATTTTTCATACTATAAAAAGTGTGCAAGGTGGTTAAGGTTTTGATCTGTTGCTATATGAATCAGAGATCCAAAGCAGGACTCTTGGTCCTTCTGCATGCCCAAACCAAAGAGCATGTGCGCTCTTCTTAAATTTGCGCCAAGAGTCTTTAGGAGCCTATTTTGTGTGACAAAAAGGAGGAGCTCCCATATGTTTTCCATGCCTTAAATCCTCTGGTAGGTCTCTCTTTAATTCAGATAAAGGTGAGAAAATGTTGGAGTTAAATTAAAATTCAAAATGATTTAAATTACAACAAACTCCAGCCCTTATCCTATCTAATCCCATGTGTGTGACAACCATAAAAAGCCTACATTTTTGTGTGCCAAAAATTTTAAGGTTTTGATTGTGAGATACCAGAGGGAAAGAGAGTTTGAATACCTTTCTTGAGAAATTAGGTTCGAGTGGGCTTCTATCTTCCTTGGCATGAACAAAGAAGGAGACCGATCTCCTCTCGGGTGAGAGACCTAGAACTGTTCTAGGGTTTCTAGGTGAGGGAAAACCAAAGAGAAGAGTGTTTTCATCTATTTTTTCCTCTACCATCCAGCATCCTCCTCTGATCCATCTTCAACATCAGATGGTTCGAGATAATCGAAGAAGGAGATCAAATCAGATCCACCATCAGAAGTCGATTGTGCGAGCTAGCACTCCCATGGAGGGCTGATCGATCTGAGGGCTTCGTGTGGACCATCCATAGAGGTCGGATGCTTATGCGGCTATGAGTGACTAGAAAAAAATTTTGAATTCATATTCTCAATCATGGAGTTTGACTACCCATGCTTAGGTATTGGGTTCAGAACCCTAATAGTAGTAGATTAGATCTATTGCGAAATGCTGATTTTTTTACATTCTTCTTATTTTAAATTCAGATTTTGTACATATAAATTCATGTCATAGATTTATTTATAGGAGTTTTAAGATCAAATCTTATATATATTTATAGATTAAATAATTTAATCTAATATTTTTTGCTATAAAATTTTTGAAATATATGCATGAAATCCCTACGCATCTCAACAGTGGTATCAGAGCCACAGTTTGATATGACATGATATTATATGTATTTAGATCTATAATTTAATTTAGATTAAATCTGATATATGATATTTAGATCTAAAATTAATTATAAATCTGATCGCATAAATTAATATAAGATTATCCTACTACAAGTTTTACCCTTACAATGCAAAGGTTGTCCTAGTTTGTGCTGATCTTTATAAAATCTAATTTTAAATTGAAGCATGTAAAATTTATTTATGATAATTATTATTTTATTTTAATATAATCAAAATATAATAATCAAATTTAAAATAATTTAGATTAGATCTAAATTATTTAGATTAGATGATCTGAGTAGCAAAGTAATCGAATCGAATTTGTCACTAGGCCATCTGGTTATAAGAGGTAATAGAGATTAGATCTCTCTTTTTCTCATTCAATTGAGTCCTCTTATGATGTGTAAGGGTGCCATTATGACTATATCCCATGAAGATGAATGTAAAAAGAAAACTTTACTTTTCTACAAAATCCTAAAATTGTGTATATGATACATTGTATGAAAAGTATTTGCATCTAATCTTTGTAAATAAAATCTAAAATTATAAATATAATTAGAATAGCTTTAAAATATTTTATGATTGATTTTATTATTATTTATATAAAATTATTTTGATCTAAAATTAATATAATTATTGTAGTTCGCCTGTTTAGTCGACTCTATTTGTTTGGATCGACTCAGGACCCTAGTTTGCAGCTTAATTTCTATTGAGTTGACTCAATGAAATAGGCTAATAAGAATTATGATTAATAATTTATTATCAATAAGTCAACTAAGTCTCAAAACTAAGCATTGTGATGAGTTGGCTCAATCCAGGGACGAGCCGATTCAAGTTTCAGATATAAATAATCGTACATAAAAATTAATTATAAAAATATTTTATAAAATTTAAAATTATTTTTAAATATTGAATTCCTACCCACGGCTTTAAACTTAATTGAAAATTAAGTTGAACATATTAGATCTAAAATTATGAATTAAAGATCTAATATCATTCGTATAAAATATGGGTGATGGGTTTATGGGTTAGCTCAGATCCTCCTAATTGGGTTAGACCCTAGGGTTAGAATCAAAGATTAAATAGACTAAGAAGAGAAATTAGATTAAATCAAAATTTTTCTAAAGCCAATACAATAGTTGTAATTGATCGAGTCCATATCTTTGATTAGACCCAAATAGACTTTGATCTTAAGCTCAGTGGTCGAACCCAAATCCATAAGTTGATCCAATTGAAACTGATTAACCAGTTGGTGTCTAAGATAAGAATGGTAGTCTTGATCGATGGTCACTAATTGAGAGTTACTTTCATAGATTGGGTCTATGATGAGTTTAATGGCATATCCCTCCCATCGATCTCACTTATCTGGCCAACATAGGGAATCAAGTTTTGATCAGATCGCTTAATGATTACGGTTGACCCATGCTTACTAAAAAATTAGTTCGATTGATTTAGATGCCCCTAGTTTGACTTGTCTTTATTCTCGATATGACTTGGTGAAGCTAGTGGGAGGATTGATGACTTGCCAGTTGGACCGACTTGTTTTTAGTCCACCCTGATCTGACTTGGTGAAGTCAGTGGAAGGATCGAGATTAGTTGATCTGTGTATTTAATTTTGTTAAACTTATGTTAACCAAATCTTTTAAATTATTAGATCCATAAAATATGCTAGTTATAGTGATAACTAGATCATAGTCTCTCATTAAGGTGAATGGTAATGGGTCCATTATTTCTGATTGACATTGCAGATGCCATCCATCTGGTATTTCTCTGAATGATGAAATTATCATTCATCATATAATGACTCTATTGTACTATCTGATGATTGGTTGGATTGGTTGAGCTGTACTTGGGCCCAATTATTCATTAGTTAGAATCACTGAGTAGGTTCTAAAAGAAAGAAAACAGTTTCCTTCCAGAATGTCCAGGTTGCATTTAAAAATTTTCTAATATTCTACTTATTTAATGATTAAATCCTTACCTGAAATATAACAGAATCAGAGATCAAATCTTAAATTATCTGATATAAACCTTCACGGAGGTCTGGATGTGCAGACCCTCTACTTCGCATGCATGTCAGATACCACAGGAAAGCAGGATGAACTCCAATCCAATTGGCTTAGCAACTCCATCAATCGAGGAATGAGATGTGCTAGTGTGACACCTCACACTGGTAGATGGGATGCCCAAAGAGACCCCACACCCAAAGAAAGTGAAAGGAATATGCCCTACAAGCCAATCAAAATTTGTATTTTGATGGGTTTTTCTTGTAATCTTTCAGACTTATGTATTGACTCTTTAAATAATAAAAGATATTTTTCATCATATGCTGCATCTTACTTTAGTAATGATTATGATGAACTCTATAAATCAAAAAAATAGATTTAGGGTTATGATGAGATTATATCTATGAGACCTAAAAATCTTGATTTAGAATATTCCTAGTCATAGGAGTATTGAGTAAGGGATCAATGTTCCGGATAGATTAGCACTTTCTATGTATGCTCAATGGAGAGGGTGGCAGATCTCATATGCCACTTGTGTGAGACACTAATACAAAGAAGTGAGTGCTCATTAGAGAATGAGTTCACTGAATTGATCCGACTTAAGAAACATCTTATGGAATTTACTTACCTGTCAAGAGATGTTTTCTTATAGTGGGAGTTGTGCATATAATCCTTTGACCTGAGACTACCATAGAACCTTGTATACATGAATCCATATTTTTTGATTCATACTCATTCATGACTTAATCATGTACAGGGTGTTCTATATATGGTAGAATGTATATGGAGATTGTGAGTAGGTCAACATGAAATCTATCACTCTTAGTAAGAGAAAATCGCATCTTACTTGTTCTGATCGATTGATGATTCAAGAAGCCTTTGATCAAAATAGAATAAAAATTAGAAAGAATTTTTAATATTTTATTAATTAAATCATCATATAAGATTGAGAGATTTGAGTATGATATTGAATTTGACATCATTCCATATCCAGAGTCATATTCGGGGTGCAGGGAGATCGCAGGATCAAATTGCACGGTAACTTTCCACTGAAGGGTATTTTTGATATTTCAATTAAAAATTTCATATCTTTTAGGTAAACATGATACGTTGCTAGACGTCAATCTTGTCTTATGGGTTTGATCAAATTAAAGAGTTTAATTCAATCACCAATTAGAAAGAGTTCTAATTTGCTAAAATAGGGTTAGCTCGACTGGATCTAGATCGGTTAGATTAAATTCTAATCAAATCAAATCAACTTGAACTCAGACCTATTGCTGACTAGATGTGGAACCCAATGGGTCACACATAAAGGGTATTGATTAGGGGTCTAAATGGATTAGATCATGTTTGCAAAATTGACATGCTAGCACATGTTGCAAAAAACTAGTTTTTTGTTTCGAATCGGGTTTAAAATTGATTCTAGATTAGGCTAATTAAAGCCAAATTAATTCAAATAAATTTTAGGTTTGAGTTGGTTCAGTCCTTGGCTACATGTATCAAAAATATAGAGCCAGGAAACTAAGTCTCCATGAGTCAAGAATTTTTCTTGTACGTGGGTGCAGTTTTTATGTACAGAAACAGCTTTCACATCCCATGAGATGGGATGTCTCATCCTCAAGCTTATCCTATGTTCCATGATGAAATAATTTTTTTAATAATTTTTAACTTTAGTTTAAGAATAAATAATTTTTTTTTAAGTTAAAATTCCTTCTGGTTTAATCATGGAAATTTATTGAAGTTGAAAATCCTATCAGCCTGATCCATGCGCCTGACCAAAGTCCAACTTGTGAAGGACTCTAACCCATTTGTCATGCCACTTCTTAATCTGAATTTTTTTTATGACATCCTCATGTTAGTGCCTTGATTTATGGCCATTGAATGGATAAAATTACATTGATGGGTGGTGGAAAAAAATTATTCCATGGGAAGCTGCGCGATGCATCAGAGAATCATCGAGAAAAATATTCCAAAGAGTCCTTCTGCATGAAGCATCTCTTAGATTTTTTCTCGATGATTGTCATGTATCAAAAACTTTTAGATGGGCATGAGAATTCATCAAGAGGTATGAGATTTTTTGATGGATGCGAGATGATGCGTGGAAGGGGCGCGAAAAATTCCCGAAGGCAACCCATCGCTAAGTATTTAAAGGGGGGTGCGCCGGGGGATTGGATTCATTCAGATTTCCAATTCTTTTTTTTTTTCTAACATCCTCTCCCTATTGTCCAATTTGTCTCATCTTTCTTTTGTTAGGACAAGTCCAAAAATAGAAAGGATAAGTCTGATTTTAGGACAAGAGTCTAGGAAGAGAATTAAGGAAGATAAGGAGAGAAGAAAGGTAGGGATAGGAAGGCTAGGAGAAGAGGAAGAGAGTCTTGTGATCTTGGTATTCAAGATAATTCTCAACGTGAGAATTTTGGAGGAGAAATCATCTCAAAGAGTTGGTGTTCTGATCATAGCCCTATGTGGATCACCATTGGAGGGCGAACACTTGGGCGCCTGGTGGAGGTTCTGCCGAAATTTGGATTAAACGCTGTAGGTATTCTTCTATAACTTAAATTTAATCTTGAATTTATGTTATATATGATTGTTAATCATCAAGAAGATACTGATTTAAAGATTTAATATTTAGTATTTTTTTATTAAAATTTTGAAATCTATTATATTTTCACTGTGCATGCCCATCCTGAAACCCTACAGTGGTATCAGAGCCGGCCTTGTTTGGTTCAATCATATATACGTAATATTTATATGATCCATAGTATAATTTATACTATAAAATGATTTATGCTTTCATATAATGATATAAAATAATACATATATCATTTACCACCTCATCATCTTGACATAAGGTTGTCCTAGCATAACGGGGTTATGCTGTAAGGTTGTCCTAGGATGATGAATGTCCATATGTTACACTTGCACATGTAAAAAGTTTTAATGTTAATACATAAATAGGTATTATGTAGTTAAAATGTGCATGAGACCAAATAAAAGCCCTCATTAGAAAATTATATTAAATGGTAGTGATATGCAACTATGGGTTAACTAATTCTTGATCAATTGATCAATTGGTGTCTAGGAAAGTGCTATTGGTGATTCTTTAATTGGTTCTATTATCTGATCTGACCAATTTATTGGTGTCTAAGAAAAGCAACGGGAGGACCCCCACCTTACTTACCTAGCCAATTTGATTAAGCGATCTTAATATTGAAAAACCATAATATTGAAAATACTATTAAGGGCCTTCCTTCACGCTAGGTTAATTTTACATCATGAACTATGGCTAGTTTGTTGTATTAACATGAGGCTTGTTATAAGGATTGATATAACATAATCCTGGTGCATAGATGATGCTTATAGTAATTTTGAATATACTGCTTTGTTGTGTTAACACAAGGGCAGTTATATTAGAATTTGAATGTATTGAAATGAAGGGTTTAACTTAACTAAAATATTATAGCTTGTTGTGTTAATACAAGGCTAATAATATTTTAGAGGCCAAGATATAATATAAAAAATTGCATGAGATGCAATTGAAAAGAGTTTCCTACCTATGAACTCATAAAGGTTTGTTGTGTTAACACAAGATCATTATGAGGAATTAGAATCTCAATCCCACTAAGATAAATATTAAATATGTCTCATTCATCATAGTAGAGGGTTATGATGTTCGATAAAATAGTGGGAGGCACAATTAAATCTAAAGATCTTATTTAATTGTATGAGTCAATATGAGTTGTTTGCTTATGTAATATTCTTTAATTATTGTAGATTAAATTCTATAAATGGCATCTTCACTGTCATTGTGAGGAATTTTAGATTTCAATAAGTTGATCGATCTCAATTATGTGGACTGGTTGAGAAATTTAAAGATCGTACTTATTCAGAAAAAGCTCTCCTATATTCTTGACATCCCTGAACCACAAGAGATTAGGGATGATGCCACAGAAGAGGAGGTATCCACATATAAAATGTGGAAGAATGATAGTTTGACTATCAAGTGCATCATACTGGCCTCTATGAGCAATGAGTTGTAGAGACAGCATGAGAGCATGGATACTCAATCCGTACTCCTCAATCTTAAAGAGTTGTATGGAGAACAGAATAGAACTACTAGATATGAGATATCTAAGCAGTTATTCCATGCTAGAATGACTGAGGGATCATCCGTACGAGACCATGTCCTAAAGGTCATTGATCTAATCACTAGATTGGGTCAACTTGGTTTTGTGATGGATGGAGAATTAAGTCAGGATTTGATCCTGCAATCTCTCTCCGAGTCATTCGCTCAGTTTGTTGAGAACTATCATATGAACAAACTAAATACCTCCTTGCCTGAGCTGTTAAATATGCTTAAGACAGCTGAGAACCATATTAAGAAAGAAAAGGCTCCACTTCTTCTTGTGGGTAAAACCTCAAAGAAGAAGTCAGGTTTTAAGGGTTCAAAGAAAGCACTGAATCCTAAGAGTGATAAGATGAAGAAGAAGGAGAAGAAAGTCTCCAGATAGGGTACTTGCTTTCACTGCGATAAGGTAGGACACTGGAAAAGAAATTGCAAATTATATCTTGCAACTGTAAAGGCAAGTGCAAGCGATGCACCAAAAGGTATGTATGAGATACATACAATTTTGTCATTAAGTTCTTCCAATTCAGACTCTTGGGTATTGGATACTGCCTGCGGTTCTCATATCTGCAAGTTGTTGCAGGGGCTGCAGAATATTAGAGTGCTGAAGAATGGTGACTTCGAGCTCTACGGCGCTAGAGGAGAGTCAATCCAATTAAAGGCTGTAGGGACATATATGTCAAAATTACCTTCTGGAAAGATCTTAGAGCTAGAAAACTATTATTATATACCTAAGATCATTAGAAATATTATTTCTATATCGTTACTATTGCAATGAGATTATGAAATAAATGAAAAGAGCAATAGTTGCTTAATTTCTTTTTCTAATGAAATTATTTATCATGGCATTATTAATAATGATCTTCTAAGTCTATCTAATGACAATATTTTTCATATTAATGAAAGTAAAAAACACAAGAGAGAAGAGTTGAATAATACTTTACTTTGGCATTGTCGACTTGGTCATATAAGTGAAACAAGGATTAACAAGTTATACAAAAAAGAGTTCTTTGATCCTTATGATTATGAATCATTAGGTACTTGTAAATCTTGTCTTATAGGAAAAATGACTAAGACTCTATTTAGTGGACATGGAGAAAAGACAAGTGAGTTATTAGGACTTGTACATACTGATGTATGTGGTCCTGTGATAATAGAAGCCAGAGGAGGATACTCTTATTTTATAACATTCACTGATGATTTTTCTAGGTTTGGATATGTGTATCTTATGAAACACAAATCTGAAGCCTTTGATAAATTTAAAGAGTATCAAAGAATGATCGAGAAACAAACTAAAAAAAGTATTAAAATCTTTCGATCTGATCGAGGAGGAGAATACTTATCCAATAAATTTTTAGATCATCTTAAAGAAAATAGAATTCTCTCAGAATAGACCTCTCCCTATACACCACAGCTAAATGGTGTAGCGGAAAGGAGGAATCGCACTTTATTAGATATGGGGTGGTCCATGATGTGCCTTACAGATTTATCAATTTCTTTCTAGGGATATGCCCTAGAAACTGCTATTTATATCCTGAATAGAGTACCTTCAAAATCTGTGCCAAGCACTCCATATGAGATATGGAAAGGAAAGAAGCTTAATCTTAAGTATCTTAAGATATGGGGCTGTCCAGCTTATGTTAAAAGAAATTTTGGACATAAGCTGAGTGTTAGGACAGATAAATATTTATTTGTAGGTTATCCTAAAGAGAGTATAGGATACCTCTTTTACCATCCTACTGAACATAAGGTGTTTGTCAGTAAATATGCCACTTTTATGAAAAAAGAGTTTATCTTAGAAAGAGGCAGTGGGAAGAAAATTGAACTTGGAGAAATTCAAGACCTACAAATGCAAGCACAAGATGATCCTCAACCAAAAATATCCATTAATGAAGTACAAACACAAAGTACATCTCCTCTCTAAAGGTCGGATAGGGTGCGGAATGCACCTATGAGGTATGGGTTCGTTATTGAGAATAATGAAGCCCACATCATTGAAAAGGATGAACATTTGACCTATATGGAAGCCATCATGAGAAGGGACTCAAACAAATGGCTAGAGGCTATGAAATTCGAAATAGACTCCATGTATTCCAACCAAGTGTGGACTTTGGTTGATGCACCAGAGGGTGCGACCCCTATTGGATGCAAATGGATCTATAAGAAAAAGATTAGAGTGGATGGCCAAGTTGAAATCTATAAAGCTAGATTAGTAGCTAAAGGTTTCAGGCAAAAATAGGGTGTTGGGTATAAAATATCCCCCGATCGAAGTTTGTAAAAGATCGATCCTTCCAGGGCTCTTTCGATTTCCAACCTTGTGTGTGGTGTCTCTCCGAACCCCCTCGACCGTCTGGACTTTTCCAATAACGAACTTCTGCATTCATCTACTGGGCCACTCCAAAAGCTCTCTGGGCCCACTGCCAATCGACCTTCTACAGTAATCAACTATTCTCCAAATTCCTTTCGAATCCTAGCCGAGCTCCCGCGAGAGCCAAACTTCTACTACGAGCGGTCTACTCTGAATTCCTACAGCGGGCTATCTACCCCAGATATCTACTGTAAGCAAATTCCATTCGAGCCTCTACTGTAAATAAATTTTTTCGAACTACTATTACAGGTAGACTTCAGTCGAACTTCTTCGTAGTCAGATCCCAGACGAGCTTCTACCATGGGGCAGGATCCACAGGCTAGGTCATTGCTCCGAGCTCCCACGACAACCGATCTTCGATTGAGCTCCTACAATAAGCGGCCTCCTTTCGGCCTCCTGCAAGAACCGGACTCCGTCCGACCTTCCACAGCGGATGGATTCCGGACGAGCTCCTGCAAGAACCAGACTCCGTTCGAACTTCAACAGTGGATGGATTTCGAACGAGCTCCTGCAAGAACCGGACTCCGTCTGAACTTTCACAGTGGATGGATTTTGGACGAGCTCCTGCAAGAACCGGACTCCGTCCGAACTTCCACAGCGGATGGATTCCAGACGAGCTTCTGCAAGAACCGGACTCCATCCGAACTTCCACAGTGGATGGATTTCGGACGAGCTTTTGCAACAGACGGGCTCCAATAGCTGGATTTCTACAACAGCCGATCGCTTTCGAATCCCTCAGACTCCTCCAGCAGACGAGCCTCCCCAATGCCATCCGGAGTCCACCACCAGCCGACCTTCCACAAGATTCCTCATGAAACTGGACTTTTCCGGTGGATAATCTTCAAACGAGCTTCAGCATCAGACAAATTCCAGATGGACTTCCCTAGCAATTGGACTCCTACCGGACTTCGCCAATAGAAAGTCTTCATCCGAGTCTCTACAGCAGATGGTTCTCACCTGTAGCCTCAGCACCCAAGGCCTCCGACAATAGTAGACTCATCAGCGACCTCGAAAACATCCGAGTTTCTCCTAGATCAACGAGAGAGAGAGTCATTCTACTCCATCAGACATCCCAACCGAGCTTCAGCTGACAGATCCGAACTCTTTGGCAAGCCACGACGAGGGCCGCTACCCTGCTCCAGTCTCTGCAATGGATTCCACGTGGCTCCACCACTCTCTGGCAAGCCACGACGAGGGCCGCTACCCTGCTCCACTCTCTGCAATGGATTCCATGTGGCTCCACCACTCTCTGGCAAGCCACGACGAGGGCTGCTACCTTGCTCCACTCTCTGCAACGGATTCCACACGGCTCCACCACTCTCTGGCAAGCCACAACGAGGGCCGCTACCCTGCTCCACTCTTCGTAACAAACTCCACGTGACGCTGAACGGCCCCCGATGCCACTACTCTCCATAACAAACTCCGTGCGACTCTGAACGGCCCACTACCAGACGATTACAGGCGTCGCTGTCAATCAGTTACGCTCTCCATCTATAAATAAGGACCCTCAGATATGTTCTTCTCTAAGCTCAAAACTCTATCTCAAAACTCTACCAAAATTCCCACTCGAGCACTCTATTTCTATGGAAGCAGAGTACTGACTTGAGCATCGAAGGATCTTGCCGGAGCACCCCCAACTCTGATTTAGACTTCCCTTGTAGGTCCCAGCGGTAGCCGCGGTCATCTCGACTCCAGCAACTCCAGCTTCGGCGGAATTCTGCACCAACAGAATTTGTGCTAGAAGAAGAGCTGGCGTGTCTTCGCAGTATCCTTGTTCTTAAAGGAGTGCTCAACGGGACTGTCTCCGGTCACCTTCTCCGACATCCTCTTCTCCTTCCCCTACTAGATCTTCACCTGATGCCTCCCCGAAAGGCATCCACCAGGCGATCCCTGGCCTCCGCGGCCAGATCTCAGGCTCCGGCCTCGCCTCCAGTTTCCCAGGCTCCTCCTCCTCCTCTGACAACGGCGGTCGGTATGGAGTAGTGTTATGATCCAGGTGGTGTGCCCAAGGCCCAGGGGACCAAGGCTAAGGCCAAGGTCCATCATTCATGAGGGCTTCATGGAGGCTCTAGGGCTAGTTGGACCCTAGGTTGAAAGGCTGTGGGCCTTTCGGGTTCTTGAGGTCTAGGTTATGTGGGCCTCAAGGGACCAACTCTTTATGGGCCAGGTCTGGGCCCAGGATAGGTGAGATTAGGTCGAGTCATGGGTGTACATGGGCTTGGGTTAACCTATCTCCTATAGAGTTGGTCAAGGGAGTTTTGGGTTTGGGTCACTTGACCCAGTGTTTATATATACATGTACTTGTATAGGTTTGATTAAGCCAAAAAAATAAATGAATCTTTCTCCCAAGTCTCTCTCTCTCTTCTCCCTCTCTCTCCAACCATTCTCTATGCCCTAGGAGCAAGAAACCCTAGGGTTTCTTGCTGCCAGTCCATAAAAGGAAAGAGAAGAAAGGGAGGCACTAGCCCCTTCCCCCTTGCAGCCACCTACCAGATCTGCTCTCCCCCTCTTGTAGGTGCCCAAAAACCAGGTTCAAGACTTGAAATCTCTTGAGAAGAGGTTGGTACAAGTTCCTCTCAGATCTAGAGTTGATCTGAGGTCGTTTGAGGCACGGGTGAGATCTCCATCAATAGATCTACAAGAAAGGCTGCAGCAGGACAGATCTGCGAGGTCTGTCTCCATCTATCTTCTTCCCTATTTAGAATATCCCAATTCAAAATCTACAAATTGAAGGACCTCGGTCCAGGTCTGATCTGGTTGGGTACCAGATCTTGGACTTTTTAGAGGTGGTTTCAAAGGCGTTCTTCATCTGGAATGAAAGGCTGACGAAGAAGACAGCAACCAGGCTGATTTCGTCAAGGGTCTTGGATCGTGTCCCAAAGTCTCCAGATCTATTCGTTGCTGGTTCTGCTGCACCCAAGATCTGTGCGAGGAGCAGGGATCGTGCTCCAATAGTTGGTATCAGAGCCACGATGGTGAGGAAGCGGTTCTAAGCACAAGAAGTTGAAGATCCCAAGTGCTGAAAATTTTCAGTAAGGTACCATCAAGGTATATTCTACACTTCTTGATTTTATATTGCTTGTTTGGCTTGGATCCAGTCATGGACAGCAATATGAAAGTCAATTTCGAGATATTTGATGGCAAGAGGAATTTTTCCATGTGAAAAATCCGGGTGGAGGATCTTTTGGTGCAAGCAGATCTGGATCAGGCTTTGGATGAGAAGCCTGAGGGAATGACAGATAGACAGTGGGCATCGTTGGAGAAGAAAGCATGCTCGGTGATCAGAAGATGTTTGGCGGATGCGGTGTTGTATTCGGTGTTGGGAGAAAAGACCCCGAAGGGCCTTTGGTCGAAGTTGCACACCATGTATATGGAGAAGAATATGTGCAACAAGCTAATGCTGAAGAAGAGGTTGTACAGTCTTCGGATGCAGGAGGATCTGATGTGATTGGCCACATTTAGAGGTTCGACCAGTTGTGCACGGAGTTGGTGAATATCGGGGTGAAGCTGGATGAGGAGGACAAGTCCCTCTTGCTTCTGTGTTCACTAATAGGATCATATGATTCTTTGGTGACTACACTGCTCTACGGCAAAGAGACTCTGAAATATGAGGACATGGTCTCGGTGCTGAGATCTAATGAGCAGAGAAAAAAGTTGACCAGAGATCGGGCTCCCCAAAAGGGTTTGGCAGTAGGAGAAAGGATAGGTAGAGGCAGAAACAAGTCCAGGGGGCGGTCCAAGTCCAGGAAGGAAAAGAGAAAGGTGAAATGCTTCAAGTGCAAAGAGTTTGGGCACTTCAAGCGAGAATGTCCACTATGGAAGAGCAAGAAGGGAGAAAGAAGTGGCTCAGAATCAGTGAGTGCAGTTGCTGGGCAGCAGGTGGAGGATGATCTACTTGTGGTATCAGATGGTCACAGGCATTACACAGAGGAGTGGACACTGGACTCTGCGTGCTCACATCACTACACACCACACAGGTCTTGGTTTGCGACATACACCAAGACAGATGAGGGATCAGTGACTCTAGGTGACAATCATCCTTGCAAGGTGGCTGGGATAAGGACAGTCAGGGTGAGGATGTTTGATGGGATTGTGAGGATATTGACAAATGTAAAGCACATTCCGGAGCTGAAAAAGAATCTGATGTCACTAGGCTACTTGGAGTGCAGTGGATACAACTTCAGCAATAGGCTAGAAGCGGAGTACTGAACATCTCCAATGGAGCTATGGTAGTGATGAGAGGCAGGAGGTTGGACAATAACCTCTATCGCATGGAGGGATCTATGGTGACCGGAGAGTCTGATGCAGCAGCTGCAGCACAGGACTAGCAGGGAGCTTACAGGATGTGGCACTACCGCCTAGGCCACATGGGTGACAGAGGGCTGAGGGAGTTGAGTAGGAGAGGACTCATCTTTGATCTGGAGGATGGTGCTACAGGAGAGATCTGTGAGCCTTGCCAGATGGAAAAGCAGAGGAGAGTTCAGTTTACCATCAGCACAGCCCGCAGTGCAGCCCCTCTGGAGTTAGTACACACGGATGTGTGGGGACCAGCCCTAGTTTTAGCTAGGAACGGGGCCAGATACTTCATGATCTTGATTGATGATTTCTCAAGGAAACTCTGGATTTACTTCATGAGAGAGAAGTCAGAGGTCTTCACCAAGTTCAAGATTTGGAGTGCGGAGGTGGAGAAGGAGCATGGGAGGAGCGTGAAGTGTCTAAGGTCAGACAATGGCGGGGAGTACACCAGCAGAGAGTTTCAGGATTACTTTGAGGAGTGTGGGATCAGGAGACACTGCTCAGTTAAGGAAACTCCACAGCAGAATGGGGTGGCCGAGAGGATGAACAGAACACTTCTGGAAAAGACACGATGCATGAGGCTGCAGGCAGGGCTTCCAAAGGAGTTCTGGGTTGACATAGTAGACGCAGTGGGTTACTTGATCAATCAGTCACCTCACACCAGATTGGATGGCAGGCTTCTAAAGAGGTGTGGTCTGGGAGGACAGTTGGGCTGGGCCATCTACGGGTATTTGGGTGCACGGCCTATGTGCACATTGGAGCTGGTGAGCGGAGCAAGCTAGACGCCAGATCACGCAAGGCGGTGTTTCTAGGCTATCCGCGAGCAGTCAAGGGATACAGGCTGTGGGATCCCTTGGAAAAGAAGGTCATCATTAGTCGGGATGTGACTTTTGATGAGGAGTCAGTCCTACGGAGGTGAACAGGCATGGAGGAGCAGCAGGAGCAGGAGGAGGTCCAGCAGGGCGCTGCTGGACAGCTTACCTCTTTGATTTTGCCTCTTGCAGGTACTACTGGAGGACATGACATTTAGGTGGAGCACCTACCTAAGGTGTCTCCATAGGTGGAGAGGACTCGGATGGATGATCGAGGCAGAGAGATCCAGCAGGAGCGAGCTGGACCGAGGACTGATATCGGTGTTGCCCTACACAAGCCCAAGAGGACCATCAGGCAATCGGACCGATATGGCTTCGAGGAGACGCTATCATATGCCCTGGTGACAGTGAATGGAGACCCATATACATATCAGGAGGCTATTGAGAGCCAGGACAGAGAGTTGTGGGTCCAGGCGATGTCCGAGGAGATGTAGTCTTTCCATCAGAACCAGACGTGGCGGTTGGTGCAGTTGCTATAGGGGAAGAGGCCCATTGGCTGCAAATGGGTCTACAGTCACAAAGAAGGGCCTTCAGAGCAGCGAGGTATCAGATTCAAGGTGAGGTTAGTGGCCAAGGGATACTCCCAGAAGGAAGGCATCGACTTCAGCGAGGTCTTCTCTCCCGTCGTCAGACATACTTCCATCAGAGTGTTGCTGAGCATTGTAGCAGCTCAGGATTTAGAGCTGGAGCAGATGGATGTCAAGACGGCATTCCTCCATGGGCATTTGGAGGAGAGGATTTACATGGAGTAGCCACCCAATTTCAGGGATCCAGGATCAGAGGGAAAAGTTTGTTTGTTGCAGAAGTCGCTGTACAGGCTGAAGCAGTCGCCGAGGCAATGGTACAAGCGGTTCGACTCCTATGTGCACATCATTGGACTTTCCAGGTGCGAGTTTGATCCCTGTGTTTATGTTCAGTCTCTTGAGGATGGTTCTAGGGTGTTCCTACTCTTGTATGTGGATGACATGCTTGTAGCATGCAAGAGTAGGAAGGTTGTGCAGGATCTGAAGGCATCCTTATCTCGGGAGTTTGAGATGAAGGATTTGGGCCCTGTAAGGAAGATCCTAGGCATGGAGATTTTCAGAGACCGAGCCAGGAGGGTGCTGCATCTATCTCAGGGGGGCTACATACAGAAGGTCTTAGAGAGATTCGGGATGAAGGGAGCAAAGCCAGTGGAGCTACCACTTGCCGATCACTTCAGACTCTCAAAGACCATGGCACCACAGACTGAGGTGGAGGCTCAGGAGATGGAGGTGATCCCTTATGCTTCAGGAGTTGGAAGCTTGATGTATGCGATGGTCTGTTGTAGGCCAGACATCGCTCATGCAGTGAGTCAGGTTAGCAGGTTCATGGCGCAGCCTGGCAGGGAGCACTAGAGAGCTCTGAAGTAGATATTCAGATACCTGGCAGGTACAGTTGGAGTTGGCATCTACTACGGACAGTGAGGAGGTGCAGTGGGATACTCTGACATATCCAGGGAGGCTCGGGGGCTGATTGACTGTTATGTAGATGCAGACTTCGGTGGAGATGTGGATACCCAGAGGTCTACGACAGGCTTCATCTTTAGCCTGTATGGAGGTCCTATTTCTTGGAGATCGATTCTGCAACCTATCACGGCCCTATCCACTACAGAGGTAAAGTATATCAGACTGACAGAAGCAGATAAGGAGGCAATTTGGCTGAAGGGTTTGTTGACGGAGATGGGCCTTACTCAGGAGGCCATTAGAGTGCATTGTGACAGCCAGAGTGCACTTCTATTAGCACAGAACTCAGTCTATCATGCAAGGATAAAGCACATCGACATTCGGTATCATCGGATTAGGGAGCTTGTGGAGGATGGCGAGGTGGAGCTGGTAAAGGTACACACCAAGGAGAACCCAGCTGATGCACTTACGAAGGTACTTCCACGGGATAGCTTTCAGAGATGTGTTGAGCTGATTCGGCTGATGGACAGAGTGGAGCTGGTTGAGGCCTTGGGACACCAAGGTGGAGATTGTTATGATCCAGGTGGTGTGCCCAAGGCCCAGGGGACCAAGGCTAAGGCCAAGGTCCATCATTCATGAGGGCTTCATGGAGGCTCTAGGGCTAGTTGGGCCCTAGGTTTAAAGGCTGTGGGCCTTTCGGGTTCTTGAGGTCTAGGTTATGTAGGCCTCAAGGGATCAACTCTTTATGGGCCAGGTTTGGGCCCAGGATAGGTGAGATTAGGTCGATTCATGGGTGTACATGGGCTTGGGTTAACCTAATCTCCCATAGAGTTGGTCAAGGGAGTTTTGGGTTTGGGTCACTTGACCCGGTGTTTATATATACATGTACTTGTATAGGTTTGATTAAGCCAAGAAAATAGACGACTCTTTCTCCCAAGTCTCTCCATCTCTTCTCGCTCTCTCTCCAGCCATTCTCCATGCCCTAGGAGTAAGAAACCCTAGGATTTCTTGCCGCCAGTCCATAAAAGGAAAGAGAAGAAGGGGAGGCGCTAGCCCCTTCCCCCTTGCAGCCGCCTACCAGATCTGCTCTCCCCCTCTTGAAGGCACCCAAACACACTAGGTCCAGGACCTGGAATCTCTTGAGAAGAGGTTGGTATAAGTCCCTCTCAGATCTGGAGTTGATCTGAGGTCGTTTGAGGCGCAGGTAAGATCTCCATCAACAGATCTACAAGAAAGGCTGCAGCAGGACAGATCTGCGAGGTCTGTCTCCATCTATCTTCTTCTCTATCTAGAATATCCCAATTCAAGATCTATAAATTGAAAGACCTCGGTCCATGTCTGATCTGGTTGGGTACCAGATCTTGAATTTTTTAGAGGTGGTTTCAAAGACATTCTTCATCTGGAATGAAAGGCTGACGAAGAAGACAACAACTAGGCTGATTTCGTCAAGGGTCTTGGATCATGTCCAGAAGTCTCCAGATCTATTCGTTGCTGGTTCCGCTGCACCCAAGGTCCGTGGGAGGAGCCAAGATCGTGCTCCAACAAGCAGTTCGACCTACTGATTCAGCAGGTCAGAGGCCTCACCAAAGCAATGCAGGCCATGCAGCAGCATCAGCAACAGCCGTAAGTGTCAGTGCGGTTGGAAAGAGCCTCGTCGGAGTTTCAAGATCTAGCAGTAGGGTGGGCCACTTGGGCCAGTCATCCTATCTTCCCCGAAAAGGGAAATCCGAGGGTGGAGAGCCTCCGATCTGATCACGATTCCACTCTCGGAGGATCCCTACCTCCACTCTACCAGAAGACCCTCGAGACTCGCAGTCGAGAGGACCTCCTGGATCGAAGGCTCCAGGAGATGAACTGGTGGATCGAAGAGCTCCATCATGCTCCCCCTACTTATGGTGAGGACATCTGTATAGATCCTCCCTTCTCTCAAATGATCATGTAGGAACCGATCCCGCCAAACTTCAAGCTCCCCCAATTCGAAAGCTACGACGGGACCTCGGATCCGGTTGACCACCTGGAGGCCTTTCGACAATGATGCTGCTCCATGAAGCGCCAGACGCCATCCTGTGCCGAGCTTTCCCATCCACTCTGAATGGAGCAGCAAGGAACTGGTACTCAGCATTGAAGCTGGATACCATCTTCTCCTTTGACCAGATGAGCCATCAGTTTGGAGTCCCTCATCAACATCAAGCAAAGGGAGGGGGAATCCATCCGAGCTTACGTCAACCATTTCAACATCGCCGTGTTGGAGGTCTGGAACTTGGACCAATCGATCGCAATGGTCGCCCTGAAGGGTGGTCTTTAGAAGAACGATCTTTTATTTTTCCTGGAAAAAAAGTATCCCAGGGACTTTGCTAATTTGCTGGCTCGGGCCGAAGGATATGCTCGAGTAGAAGAAGCCTTCAAGATGAAGGATGAGGAGACCGTGAAAGAGCGGCAGGCGGGAGGCTCAAGCAAGCCTGCAGTTGAAAAAGGGTCGAGTAAAGCTCGGCCACATTCTCAAACTCCTCCCAGACACAGGTATGTTCGGACTCCTCTCCGAGCTCATAAGCAAAAAAGCCCAGACCATAGAGTTCGGTGGAGCTCTCCATCCAAAAGATTCCACAGTTACGCCCCTCTCAACGCATCAAAAACTCAAGTGCTGATGGAGGTTAGAGAGCAGCTGCCAAGGCTGGAAAGGATGCGCTCACACTCCAAGAAGTGCAACCCAAACAAATTTTGCCTCTATCATCGTGACCATGGCCACGACATGGAGGAGTGTATTCAGCTTCGAGATGAGATCGAGGAGCTCATCAGATGAGGTCGGCTCGACAGATTCATTCAATGCCGACCCGAAGGAAGGGAAGATCGGCCTAGAGCCCTGCCGCAGTCGGAGCCACCAAGGAGGGAGGAGCAACCTGAAGATCAACCTCCGATTGGGATTATCAACTCCATCTCAAGAGGACCCCGACGGGGAGCAGACCTTCCACAGCTATAGGATTCGAAAAATCTACGATTGTATTACCAATAACTTTGTCCTAAATAAAAATTTCTTTCATATTCGCATATTTTTTCTTTTGACATAAGCTTATAATGACAGGAAGTAACTCCCCCATACAAACAAAATTAAGCATGTTAGGAATAGGAGGAGAACCTCGTCCTAACATGAGCAAAGATGAAGGCCCGATTTCTTAAAGATCAGATGGGGGGAGAGGCCCTTGCAACGGCCCTTATGTGCCCCCACAGTCTTGTTAGGAACAGGAGGAGAATCTCGTCCTAACATGAGCAAAGACGAAGGCCCGATTTCTTAAAGACCGGATGGGGGGAGAGGCCCTTGCAACGGCCCTTATGTGCCCCCATAGCCTTGTTAGGAACAGGAGGAGAACTTTATCTTAATATGAGCAAAGACGAAGGCCTGATTTCTTAAAGACCGAATGGGGGGAGAGGCCCTTGCAACGGCCCTTATGTGCCTCCATAGCCTTATAAGGAATAGGAGGAAAAACTCATCCTAACATGAGCAAAGATGAAGGCCCAATCTCTTAAAGATCAGATGGGGGGAGAAGCCCTTGCAATGGCCCTTATGTGCCCCCACAGCCTTGTTAGGAACAGGAGGAGAACCTTGTCCTAACATGAGCAAAGTCGAAGGCTCGGTTACTCAAAGATCGGATAGAGGAGAGGCCCTTGAAACGGCCCTTGCGTGCCCCCACAACCCTGTTAGGAACAGAAGGAGAACCTCATCCTAACATGAGCTGAAACTGACTGTCGAAATAAGAGGAGAACCTCGTCCTGACACAAACAAAGGCTCGATCAATCAAGATCGGATAAGGAGGAAAGCCTCCTTAATGGCCCCTCTACACTCTCACGACCCCGTCAAGAACAGAGGAAAGATCCTCACTCGAACACAGAAGAAAAGGAGAGATGAAAAGAGAAAGCAACGAACTATGCCAGCGATAAGTGAAAAACGAACTACATCAAAAGCATAAGGGACCTCATCTCAATGAGGAAGAAAACCCTTGTCGAAACTCTCCAGTCCCTAAGGACGAATCAATACAGCGACGATCAGGAATCTTTAAACAATGTCGACGTCGAACAAGACAAAAGACAAAAGAAGCTCAGTAAACAATGACTCAAAGCAAGAATAGACGAGGTAATGAGAAAAATTTCTTTTCATTTCATTAGTAAAGTGTGCATTATGAAGCCTTTGAAGGCCGAGACTCAAGGGACCTCATCTCAACGAGGAAGAAAACCCTTGTCAAAAATCTCCAGTCCCTAAGGGTGAATTAGCACAGCGACGACCTGGAATCTTCAAACAACGTCGACGTCGAACAGGACGAAAGATAAAAGAAGTTCGATAAACGATAACTCAATACCAAAATGGACAAGGTAATGAAAAATTTCCTTTTCATTTCATTAGTGAAGTATATATTACAAAGCCTTGAAGGCCAAAAACAAAAGGAGAAACGACCAGAGAAGAAAAAGAATACATGAAAAAAAAAAAGAGAGGAGAAAAGTTCTAAGGAAGCTCGACTTCATCAGACTTCGAACTCTCGATTCCGGCCATCGTTGAGGATTACTTTAAGTACCTGACTTCTTCTTCTAGCCCCCTTTTCGACAATTACTCCAGCATTATCTTTAAAGTACATGTAGATGCCATCTTTTTCGTGCCATGGTTCCCGCTGCCTCACAATGACGGTGGGCATGACCTTCTTTCTGAGGTCAGATTCCCCCTCATAGTGACGATGGGCATGACCTTCTTTCTGAGGTCAGGTTTTCCCGCACAATGACGCACACTGGGAAGCACTCGCAGTCGAAGATGTTGTTGGGAATAGTGTCCCAAAGTCAATCATCAGCTTGTTGACGATTGTGCTCATTTTTGTATTTGTACATGAATTATGAATTAATAAAAATTATTTTGGCATTTTTCATCACAAAATATTTCATCTTCTAATGAACTCCTATGTTGTGGTGAAGTCCTTAGGACTATTTAGACTCGACAAAGGAGGATTTATCGTTTAGTCCTTAAATCTATTCGCGACCAAATGATACATTGTTACCAAGGACAACAACGTTTATCAAGCATAGGTCGTTGTGTGCCATATAGGTTGGTTGTCCTCTTAACCAATGAGTATGAAGACACTGGTATGGCATATAGGTGAGATATAAGGGTACATCTGCATTGAACGTGACTGACTTCGGAGCTATTTCTGCTGTCAAGATTTGCTCTGATGGAATATGGATATAAATATCCCTCCGACCTGAGACCGTCACGGTGACTTGCAAGCAACTCACTGCACAGGCACTGGACTACCTGAATTTTTAATTCAGTGACGGAATGCTGCTGGGTGTAGTCAAGTACTTGACTTGTCGGTGCGTGTGTCAAGATAGGATTGACCACTCTAGTTTAGGAGCTGTGTACAGTCGTGTTTTAATTTAACAAAATCTTGGCCAGGGTAGTCCTTGTGAGGAGTCACAGGACTGTTTGAGTTGAGCACAATTCGGATGAACTGATCAGGGTTGACAGTTTAACCCTGAGTCATCCTGAACATAAGGGTCAAAAGGATGAATTATACAGTAACCATATTCATGTAGGTTCTGAGTATTGTGATTGCGACTCTTCGACCTATCCGGACGTTGGGTACCATTGCTAGATGGTCATTTCGATTAGTACAGAAATTGGTTCCTGAGCTACCGGCTTAGGTTCGAACCTGCGGGGTCACACATTAGAGGTTCCTATCTGATCTGATGGCTGATGTAGAATCCTACATGTTTGGGACTCAGTGATCAAGAATCAAGATTCTCTAATCATGAGTTCCACACATTATGGGTACGGGGTCAAGAGTCCCACTGGTTGGGACTTTTTGATCAGGATTACATATCAATGAATTCTGATGCCTGATTGCCCATCAGATTTGGACTCAATATTTATGAGAAATTTTATTAGTGATTTGATCGCTAATTAACTTAATTTGATTGAGTAATTATTTTTGGATCAAGTCCATTTGAATTGGATTCAGTTGGGTTTGACCCGAGGTTAAGAGTTGACCTAATCGTCAAGATGGTTTGGTCCTTGATTTGATCAGGGGTTGGGCTTAGTCAATTCCTGATTTGATTAGGATTTTATTGAGCCTAATTAAGCTTAATTAAGTTGGGTTTAAATTAGTCTAATTGGACCTAACTTATTTGGTTCAATTAGGTTGGTTTAAATAATTAAACCACCTTGACCCAATCTCCATGTGTCACCTCACTTCCATTGCACCCATTTGAATTTACGAGAAGGAACTTCTCATAAATTTTTTCCTCACGCCAAGCCCTCTCCACACCTCACTTTAATGTGCCATATGAATGGATAAGGATGATTGGTTGGCCATTCAAATTTAAAATAAAGTTTGAATTTGAATGGGCAATCAATCTTTGCGCCTTATCCCTTTTTTTACGTCCCATTTATTACATGAGAAAAGATTTCTCATGAAAGCACTCCATGCACAATTTAAGTCATGCCTCACACCTTTAGGGATAAGGGACGAGTTGGTGTCTATTTGAATTCAAAATTTGATTTGAATTCAAATGTGCAATTACTCATCTTTATCCTTTCTTTTGGATAAGACGTTTGATGTTGTTATAAAAGGAGGAGAAGAGTGGGGCATGTAAGAAGAAGATTTTTGGAGAAAAATTTTGGGGCATGAGAAGTCTTGTGCGTGAGAAGGAAGTCCATATCCTTCCAAGAGAAAAAGAAAGAAAAGAAAGAAAAGTGGGTGCAAGGTTTCCGGTGAGTTCCCTAGAGTTTTAGCCTGGGGCTCGGGAAGTGAGAAAGTGAGCTACGAGTGTCGTGAGCCCACAAAATCTCAGGAAGATCTTCAACATCCTCTCAAGCACATCTGTTGATGATCTGGAGTATTCAAAGAATCGACAGACATCGATCGAAAGAGTTCGATCAGCATCGACTGTCAAAAGGACTCTACAACGAGCTAGTACTCGTGAGGAGTCGATCAGATCGGAAGCTTCGTGTGGATGATCCATAGAGATCAGATACACTGTGTGGCTACATCACGATGATCAGACTCTCCCGACGGTGATCAGATTGCTGCAATCTACTACCCGTACAAAGGTATTGTGTTCTAAACATATTACAATAAAGTGTTTATTGTTCAAATTCGAATTTCAAATTTAAATACATGCATGTTATATATCATATTTAGATCCTAGTGTAATTAGATTAATCTAATAAATTTATATTAATTAATTAGATTAATTAATATTTTTCCACTGTAAAATCATGATTTTGAAACGTTTTAAAATTACCATTTTACCCCTGCACTGAATTTCTCCACAAATGGTATCAGAGCGGGTTCTTAGATATGATATATATATTTGCATGCATAGATTAAGTTGTAATCTAAAAGTTTAAATTTAAAATTTGAAATTCAAAAATTTAAAATTTGAATTTTGAAAGTTGTTCGAAATTCAAAATTCAAAAAATTTGAAATTTAAAATTTGAAATTTAAATTTTGAAATTTGAATTTTGAAATTTGAAATTCAAAATTCAAAAATTTGAAATTCAAATTTTGAAATTTGAAATTTGGTTGAAATTTCAAATTTGAAATTCAAAATTTAAAATTCAAAATTTGAAATTCAAAATTTGAAATTCAAAAATTTGAAATTTGAAATTGGAAATTTGTTTGAAATTTGAAATTCAAAATTTAAAATTTGAAATTTAAATTTTGAAATTGGTATATTTAGATATACTTGATCCAAGTAGCAAGTAATCGAATTGGGTTGGTTGCCATGGCCATCCGATCATAGGAGAAAAGCAGTGTTTAAAGGCTCTCTCCTCCCATTCGATGGGATCTCCTATGGCGGAAGGGGTGCCGCTGTAATTATATCCCATGCAGATGAAGCAGCGAAAGAAATTAATTGTAAAGGTTAAATTGTGAAATTTATCATGAATGTGTTAGATTAAATCTAAAAGAATATTCAAGATTTATTTTGATTGAGTTATTTTCTATTATGTAATTAGCAATAAGATTGCTATTTATGAAATATACTGATCTATTTGTGAAATGAGTCAACATATTTGGTGAACAGAAAATAAAATCTTTCAAATTTAAAAATTATTTTTGAAATGCCAAACCCTGACCTATCAGCTCAAATACTTAATTAAAAGAATTAAGCATTGTCTAGTAGGTCTAGAATTGTGAATTAAGACCTAAGATAATTGCATAAACTTGTGGGGCAATGGGTTAGGTGGATTAGGTCCATAATTGGGTTAGACCTAAGGTTAGCTTAAAGAAATAGACTAAATTAGAGTAATTGGTCAAATCTAATCAAAAGTTGAATTAGATTAGGTCAAGGATACTCTAGACTCAACTCCAATAGTTATAGTTGAATGGGTCCATGTCTTTAACTAGACCAAGATGGACTTAATTCATGGCTACGTGGTGGAACCCTATTGAATAAGTTGATCAAATTAAAACTAATGAATCGGTTGGTGTCTAAGATAAGTTTGGCATTTTGACCAGTGGTTTTTAAGCGGGAGCTACTCACAGTGATTCGATCTCTGGCGAGTTAATGGCTTATCCCCACCACTGATCTCACTTACCTGGCCAACCTGGTGAATTAGGTTTTGATTAGATCACTTGGTGATTAGGGCTCACCCATGTCATTAGGTAAATCAGTTTGACTGATTTAGGTGCTCCTAATGCCAGTTTTAATTAAATCTTTTTTTTTAATCTGACTTGGTAAAGTCAGTGGGAGGATTGAAATTGGCTGGATATTTTCTTCTCATCTATCCTTTAATAAAATTCTCAAAAATTATTAGGTCCCTAAAAATGATCAAGTTATATTGATAACTAAGTCATAGCCTCCCATTAAGTGAGTGATAATGAGTCCATTAGTTTAATAATCATTGGAGGCCCAAAAACCTGGTGCTTATTGACTAATAAAATTATCATTCATAATATGATAATTTGATTTGAGTCTTTCTGATGGTGGTCAGGTTGGCCGGCCAAAGTCGGGCTTGATCATTTATTGGTCTGATTCGTCAAATCAAATCATGTTAATGGTTGGACTTAATCAGATCTTTTCAGTGGAGGCCAAAGCCTACTGATTAGGTTTTGGGGCAAAATCAATTACTAGAAGTTGTTTAGAGAAACAACTGGTTATGAATCTACCCATAGATGCACATGGGTTGACCAACCAAAGTTGGGCTCGTGTGTAGTCTGTGTGGATTCTAGTACCCACTAAGGAATTAAAGTAATTCCTCGAATTGGAGGTTGAGGCTACCAGTTCGTAAAAATACTGGGAGAAACTTTAGACTAAAGTCCAAGTCTTTAGTATTTATAATTTATGTACTAATAGAGGTCTGATTTTCCTTTATGCAGCTATGGCCACTACCCTGTCCCTCTGGTCATTATTAGATAATGACAAGCTCATGGGACCTAATTTCGATAGCTGGTATCGAAAATTAAAAATCATCCTTGAGCATAAGTGGATCCTTTATGTAGTAACGGATCCGACACCTGAGGAGCCAGCTCCGAACGTTAGAGGGATGGTCCAAGACACTTATCAGAAGTGGTTCAATGACCGCACCACCGTTCGGTGTTGGGAAATGTGTCCCAAAAAGCCAATCGTCAAGCTGTTGACGGTTGAGCAACCAAGTATTGTAATTGATTTGTTAACAAATAAAATATATTTGGCATTTTCATCATAAGCTTTCATCTTCTAATGAACTCCGTTGTTATGATGAAGTCCTTAGGACTATTTAGATTCGATAAAGAGAGGATTTATCGATTAGTCCTTAAAACAGTTCACGAACAAATGATAGGCTGTTAATAAGGATGACAACTTCTATCGAGCATAGGTCGTTGTAGGTCATATGGGTTGGTTGTCCTCTTAACCAAAGAGTGTGGAGATACTGGTATGGCATACAGGTGAGATGTACTGGAACATCATCATTGAACGTGACCAACAACAGAGTATTCTGCTGTCGAGAATGTCTCTGATGGGATATAGGTATAAGTGTCCCTCAGATTTGAGATCGCCTCAGTGACTTGCAAGCAACTTACTGTGCTTTGGTACTGGACTAACTGAATTTCTAATTCAGGGATGGAAGGCTTCTGGGCACTGTCAAGTACTTGCGAAGTCAGAGTATGATCGAGATGGGATTGACCACTCCAAGAGTTGGAGAAGAATGAGTCGCTGTATTTCAATTTAGCAAAATCTTGGCCAGGGTAATCCATCAGATGGATTTGATATTTTGAAATACAATATGGACAACCTGATCAGAGTTGACAGTGGAACTCTGGGGTGTCCTATGATCATTTTGGTCAAGGGGATGAATTATATGAAAACTATATCCGTATGGGTTCTAAGGATGTTGTTCTACACATTCGACCTATCCGGTCGTCGGGTACCATTGCTAGATGGTCACTTCGATTGGTATAGGAATTTGTTCCTATGCTACCGGCTTAGGTTTGGATCTATGAGGTCACACACATTAGAGTTCATTGTTGGAACCAGATCTAGGGTTTCAGGGTTAGATCTTGAAATTTTTTCAAGATCATACAGTGGAAGACTAAAATAAATTAAAATTATTTTTCAAAATCAGAGAATCCCTAGATCTAAAATCCTATTACATGATTATTACATAGCATTAAATCAAAAATTAAAATATATAAATATAACATGAACTACATGTTGATCATATCAACATGTTTCTATACTACATCTAATGTATGTATTAAACAATAGATTAGTTCTATTACCTTGCAAGTTAGACGTTCTAACCTCACTGATCTGGGCTTGAGGATGATGTTGCAAGCTGCACATGTGTCCGACCTCTAGGAATCATCCACACGAGCCCACGAATCTCGATCAGAAGTCCTGATTCAGAAAATCAGCACAGTATGCTAGTACTACGCTGATCCTTCTTTGATGGTTGATCAGATGCCTCCTTCTTCTTGATTTGGACTCTTCCAAAGATGGAAAGTAGAAGGAGAAGTTTCAGATCTGAGACACTCTCAGAAAACTCAAGATGGAGGGAGGAAAGATATGAAAACAAACAACCCTAGAAGAAGACCCTCTTCTTCTTCTCGTTTCTCTCTCTAGACACCCTAACTTGTATCTTTTATATCTCCATGACCCAAAGGTCTTTCTCTATGATTTTTGGATGGCTCAAATTTCTCTCAAATCTCTATCATTTTCAAAAATTTCATAAAGAAACTCATTTTATACAGAGAGATATGATAGAGTCCTTGTCTAGGTCAAATACCTAGTCAAAGCTTATCCAAACATGGCAAGTTAAGGGGCGCCCAACTCTTGAGCACCTCCTTCTTATTTTCATACATGGATTACCAAAAAAGGGTGCACAATTTGTACCCTAAAAGCCACAAAAATTTTAAAAAAAATTTAGATAGATTCGGTGCAAAATTGAAAGAGTTTTGGATTTCTAAAACTCTATCTCATAGAATTTGAAATCCAAACTTATTCCTTTTTGATTTGATCCAAACCACCTTCCATGTAAGAAAGAAGAGAGGAGACCTTTTATGAACGTGGGAGAGACCTGGGAGAGAACTTTTGTCACACAAAATAAGAGGAGATTGGCATTGAATGAGAGAGAGGGTGTGGGGAAGGTTTATGTGGTGCAAGGTGGAATCATAGTCTTACTAGGATTCTATCTTATGACTTGTTTTAATTTGGTTTCTCAAACCAAATCAAACCAAAATTAGATCAACCCAATTAAAATAGGTCTCAACCCAATTAAAAACCTAATTTAATCAGATTAAATTAAATTTAAATCTGATTTAATTTTCTAATCAAATTAGAAATTAGATTGACCCAAGTCCTAGTTGACTAGGACTAGTTTTTCCTTGCACTTGGCTTATCCAATAAATCAATTGGACTTGATCCAATCAAGCCCAAACTAAATCTAATTAAATTATATTTAATTAGATTTAATCTTATCCCATTGGCTTAATCAAATTAAGCCAATTAGCAATCGAATTGCTAATTGATCCTCTTGCAACACTTGCACTAGGTTAAATACCAATCGTATTGATCATTTAACCCTAGAAAGATTCTTAATCGTTGATCAACCATCTGATCGGATCATAAACTCTAATGTGTATGACCTTATAGGTCTGAACCTAAGCCGGTAGCATAGAAATAAATTCCTATACCAATTGAAGTGACCATCTAGCAATAGTACCCGACGACCGGATAGGTCAAATGTGTAGAACAACATCCTTAGAACCCATGCGGATATAATTTTCATATAATTCATCCCCTTAACCAAAATGATCATAGGACACCCCAGAGTTCAACTGTCAACTTTGATCAGGTTATCCACATTGTATTTCAAAATATCAAATCCATTTGATGGATTATCCTGGCCAAGATTTTGCTAAATTAAAATACAGCGACTCATTTTCTCCAACTCTTGGAGTGGTCAATCCCATCTCGATCATACTCTGACTTTGCAAGTACTTGACTGTGCCCAGAAGCCTTCCATCCCTGATTTAGAAATTCAGTTAGTCCAGTACCAAAGCACAGTGAGTTGCTTGCAAGTCACTGAGGTGATCTCAATCTAAGGGACAGTTATACCTATATCCCATCAGAGACATTCTCAATAGCAGAATACTCTGGAGTTGGTTACGTTCAATGATGATGTACCAGTACATCTCACCTGTATGCCATACCAGTGTCTCCATACTCTTTGGTTAAGAGGACAACCAACCCATATGGCCTACAGCGACCTATGCTCGATAGAAGCTGTCATCCTTATTAACAGCCTATCATTTGGTCGTGAACTGTTTTAAGGACTAATCGATAAATCCTCTCTTTATCGAATCTAAATAGTCCTAAGGACTTCATCATAACAACGGAGTTCATTAGAAGATGAAAGCTTATGATGAAAATACCAAATATATTTTATTTATTAACAAATCAATTACAATACTTGGTTGCTCAACCATCAACAGTTTGATGATTGGCTTTTTGGGACACATTTTCCAACAACTCCCACTTGTCTTAAAGCCACTCGGCATAGTATCTAATACCCATCTTCGACTTGTGATTGTCGAACTCTTTTATCGCCAGGGCTTTAGTGAAGGGTTCGGCCAGGTTCTCCTTTCCGTCGATCTTCTGAAGGTCGACGTCACCTCGATCCACGATCTCTCGGACCAGGTGGAAGCAGCGCAAGATGTGCTTCATCCGCTAATGTGCTTTGGGTTTTTTCGCCTGAGCTATGGCACCAGTGCTGTCGCAGTAGAGCAGGACTGGACCATCGAGGAAGGGTGCTACTCCGAGCTCATTGATGAATTTCTTCAGCCACACAGCTTCCTTCGTGGCATCCGATGCTGCGATGTACTCCGCTTCACAAACAGAGTCCGCCACAGTATGTTGCTTGGAACTCTTCCAGCAGATGGCTCCACCATTCAGAGTAAAGATATAACCCGACACGCTCCTACTGTCATCATGGTCAGATTGGAAGCTAGAGTTTGTGAACCCACAAGTTTCAGATCTGACTCACCATAAACCAACCATTGGTCCTTAGTATTTCTCAAATACTTAAGGATGGCTTTAACCACTTTCTAGTGATTTTCTCCAGGATCAGATTGGTATCTGCTCACTACTCCTAGTGAGTATGCCACATCTGGTCTTGTACATGTCATGGCGTACATGATAGATCCCACGGCTGAAGCATATGGGACTCTACTCATACGCTCTCTCTCTTCAAGAGTTGTCGGACAATCCTTCTTAGAGAGAGAAATTCCTTGGCCTATCGGTAGATAGCCCTTCTTGGAATTCTCAATGCTGAACCTCTTCAGTAGTGTCTATGTACATGGACTGGGATAACCCAAGCATTGTTTTAGATCTATCCCTATAGATCTTCATCCCTAGGATGTAGGATGCTTCACCCAAGTCCTTCATGGAGAACTATGATGACAACCAAACTTTTATTCCCTGTAGTGCGGGGATGTCATTCCCGATTAAGAGAATGTCATCCACGTACAAGATAAGGAATACCACAACTGGACCATTTGCCCATTTATATATGCATGGCTCTTCTCCATTCTTAATGAAGCCATACGTTTTGATCAGCTTATCAAAATGCATGTTCCAACTCCGAGAAGCTTGCTTCAATCCATAAATGGATCTCTGAAGCTTGCACACCTTGGACTCATCTGTGGATGTAAACCCCTCAGGTTGTATCATATACACCTCTTCGGTCAGCTCTCCATTCAGGAAAGCTGTCTTTACATCCATCTGTCAGATCTCATAATCCAAATGGGCAGCTATTGCAAGCATTATCCGAATGGATTTGAGCATTGCCACAAGGAAAAACATCTCGTCATAGTCAATACCATAACGTTGACGATACCCCTTGGCGACCAGACGGGCTTTATAGGTCTCCACCTTTCCATCTGTGTCCCTCTTCCTTTTGAAGACCCATTATACCCAATGGGTTTAACCCCTTCAGGTGGGTCAACCAATGTCCATACATCGTTGACCTTCATGGACTCCATTTCGGATTTCATGGCTTCAAGCCATTTCTCGGAATCAAGTCTCTGCAATGCATCCATATAGGTGATCGGATCCTCATTATTCTCATCAAGTTCGATGGGATCACCGTTTTGGACCAAAAAATCGTAGTATCTGTCCAGCTGATGCGGTACTCTACCGGATCGTCTTAATGGTGTAGGTACATTGAGCTCCAGATCTGATCTAATCATATCCGACTCAGGTTCAGCTATTGGTGTCGGTCCTTCTACCTGTTGAACTTCATCAAGTTCAACCTTAGAGGCAATGGTTCCTTCACCAAAGAACTCTTTTTCTAAAAAGATTGCCTTAAGGCTGACGAACACCTTTTGTTCATCAGCATGGTAGAAAAAATATCCTTTTGTCTCTTTGGGGTACCCTATGAATGAGCATTTGTCAGATCTAGGTCCAAGTTTGTCTGTGACTAATCGTTTGACATAGGCCGGGCACCCCCAAACCCTAAGGTGTGAAAGTGCTGGCTTACGTCCCGTCCATATCTCATATTGAGTCTTAATTACAGACTTACTTGGAACCCTATTTAACAGATAATAGGTCGATTCGAGTGCATATCCCCAGAAGGATATCGGCAAGCTAGCAAAACCCATCATGGATCGGACCATGTCTAATAGAGTCCGATTCCTCCTTTCAGACACACTATTATGCTGTGGTGTTTCTGGAGGAGTCCATTGGGAGAGAATCTCATTCTCTTCTAGATATGTGAGAAACTCACTAGAAAAGTATTTTCCTTCTTGATCAGATCGAAGAGGTTTAATACTCTTCCCAGTTTATTTTTCTACTTCACTTCGGAACCGTTTGAACATTTCAAATGAATCTGACTTATGTTTCACAAGATAGATAAATCCATATCGGGATAGGTCATCCGTGAAAGTTATGAAGTAGAAATATCCACCTCTAGCACTGTTGCTCATGGGCCCGCATACATCAGTATGTATTAGGCCCAAGAGCTTAGTAGCTCTCTCACCTTTTTCAGTAAAAGGTGATTTGGTCATTTTACCAAGAAGACAGGACTCACAAGTTGGAAGTGATTCACAATCACTGACTTCGAGGATTCTCTCTTGGGTCAACCTGTTTATTCTATTCTTGTTTATATGACCTAGCCTCCAATGCCATAAGTAGATATCTGACACACTATCTAATCTAGGGTGCTTGCCAGTAGAATAGACTCTTATCAGGCTTGATCTTTTTGGTCTGGCTCTACACTAATGTCCCAGCCTGAACTTGCACCTTCTTCACTTTCTTCTTCTTGTTCTTCTTCCCTTTCTTAAAAGGTCGAGAACCAGAAGATGAACCTCCCACTAAGTTCACCGACTCCTTGTGAAGTTGGTGATCCTTCTCAAAGTTCTGAAGTAACCCCAGTAACCCGTGGTAGTTCTCTTCAAGCTTTGTCATTCTATAATGAGTGAGGAATGGGAGATAAGACTTGGGCAGCAAGTTCAGTATTGCATCTTTCCCAAGTTGCTCATGCAAGGGAAAGCCGAGCTTGCTCAATCATTCTATCAGCTCGATCATGAATAATACATGATTAGTGACAGAGGCACCATTCCGCATTTTGGCGTTGAAGATGGCACAACTAGTCTTGTGCCTCTCCACGTCATTGGGTGTGCCAAAGGCATCCTCCAATACTTGAAGCATGTCCTTTGACTGAGCCATCTCGAATCTGCGACTGAACTCGTCGCTCATGGCAGCCAGCATGATACAACGCACCGTGGTCCGGTCACTGAGCCACTTCTGGTAAGTATCTCTGACTGTTCCACATGCATTGACAACTGGCTCCTCAGATCCAGGATCTATTATCACATATAGGATCCATTCATGCTCCAGGACTATCTTCAACTTTCTGTACCAGCTATCGAAGTTGGGTCCCACCAACTTATCATTGTCCAACAATGATCGGAGCGATAGGGAAGTGGCCATATTTGCACAAAGGAGAACCATAACCTAATTAGTAATTGATTCATTAAACCTAAAGATTTAGACTTTAATCAAAAGGTTTCTCCCACTATTTTATTCGAATTGGTAGCCTCTACCTCCAATTCGAGGAATTACCCTAATTCCTTAATGGGTACTAGAATCCACTTAGACTGCACACAAGCCCAACTTTGGTTGGCCAACCCATGTACATCTAAGGGTAGGTTCATAACCAATTATTTCTCTAAACAATTTTTAGTAATTTTAATTTTGCCCCAGAAACCTAATCAGTAGACTTTGGCCTCCACTGTAAGGATCCGGTTAGGTCCAACCATTAACATGATCATACTTGATGTATCTAACCAATGAATGATTAAGCCCAACTTTGGTTGGCCCACCTAACCACCATTAAAGAGACACTTCCAAGTTGTCATATGATGAGTGATAATTCCATTAGTCAACAAACACCAGGCCTTTGGGTCTGCAATGATTATTGAGTTAATGGACTCATTATCAAACACCTTAATGGGAGGCTATGACTCAGTTATCTCCATAGCTTTATCATTTTAGAGACCTAATAATTTTAGAGAATTTAAATAATATAAAGGATGAGGTCAGATGAACCAGCTTATCATGATCCTTCCACTGACTTCACCAAGTCAGCTTAAGGGAGACCATTAAAAGGGCTGGTCTAGGAGCACCTAAATCAGTCACATTGATTTACCTAGCTGACATGGGTTAGCTCGAATAGTCAAGTGATCTGATCAAAACATAATTTCACCTAGAGGCTAGGTAAGTTTGATCAGTGGGAGGGTCTGCCAAAGCTTGCCTTAGACACCATCAGAAATGGCCAGGTAAGTGGGCTCCCAATTAAAAACCACCGATCTGATTTACCTTAGACACCAACTGGTTTAACTAGTTTCGATTAGATCAACCTAACAGTTCGTGCTAGACCGCTTAGCCAAGAATTAAATCCATTTGGTTCTCGTTAAAGACATGAACTTGACCAACTACAACTATTGTAATTGATCTAGAGAATCCTTGACCTAATCTAAGACAATAATTGATTAGATTTAGTCAATTCTCTAATTAAGTCCATCTTTAATCTAACCATAGGTCTAACCTAATTAATGGACCTAATTCCCACTAATCCATTAACCCAATGTGTTATGGTTTGTGTCTTAGGTTCTTCAATTCAGAATTCTAGAACCTAATCAAACAACTTCTTAATTCTTAATTAAGTTTTGGGCTGAGGATTGGGTTTGGCTTTTCAAAAAATAATTTTTATATTTGTAAAATAATTTTACAATATGATTCTACCAACCATATTGCATGTTTGATTCATAATCAAGATGCAAGTGAAATAAACATGAAACTACTTTAGATCTAATCTAAACAGGTTCATGTAATTGAAACAATTTCAACTTTAAACAATTTCTTTGCACAAAAATTATTAACAAAGAGATTTTATTTCAGATTTAAACATCTTTTAAATCTAATAAATCATAAATTTAATCTAGATCATATCTAACAAATTTATGATTAAAGATAGATCTACACAAACTAGGACAACCTTTGCACTGTAAGGGGTAAACCTTACAGCAGGACAACCTTGCAGTTCGTGATTGATCTAAAATTTTAATTTTAGATTTAATAATCAGATTATAAATTAGATCTAATCTAAGAAATAATCTAAGCATGTATAAATAATCATGTAATAGGATTTTAGATCTAGGGATTCTCTGATTTTAAAAAATAATTTTAATTTATTTTAGTCTTCCGCTGTATGATCTTGAAAAAGTTTCAAGATCTAACCCTGAAACTCTAGATCTGGTTCCAACAATTGGTATCAAAGCATAGGTTCTTTATTGGAAGTGATTCACCATTCGGTGCATTATGCTGGCGGCAATAAATGATGAGTTCAACCGTAGGTTTGAGAATGCCCAGCTACAGGAGATGCTTCAAATATTGAACGACTCCTTTGGCACACTTGACGATGTTGAAAGGCACAAAACTAGTCATGCCATTTTCAATGCTCGGATGAGGGATGGAGCCTCAGTCACTGATCATGTACTGTACATGATCGAAATGATTGAGAGCCTAAGTAAACTGGGCTTTCCCCTGCACGAGCAGCTCGGTAAGGATGCGATCTTTAATTCATTGCCCAAGTCCTTCCTCCCCTTCCTTACTCATTTTCAGATGACAAAGCCTGCAGTGAACTACCATGGCTTGTTGGGGTTGCTGCAGAACTTAGAGAAAGATCACCAGCTCCATAAGGAGTCGGTGAATGTAGTGGGAGGATCTTTTTCTGGTCGTCGACCCTTTAAGAAAGGGAAGAAGAAGAACAAGAAGAAGAAGAATAAGAAGGTGCAGCTGCATGCTGGGACGTCTGCACAGGGTCAGACCAAGAAATGCAAGCCCGACCAGAGCCAGGCGGAGTGCTTCTTTTGCAAGAAGCAGGGGCACTGGAAGAGGAACTGTCCTCTATACATTGCCTCCCTGGACCTGAACAGGCCGAAAAAGAAGCAAGGTACTTATATGATAACACCTTACAATTTTTCCATTTGTGATACTACTGCCTGGGTATTGGTTACTGGAAGCCCTTATCATATTTGCAATTCGATGCAGGGTCTGCAGGTCAGTAGAAGATTTGATGAAGGCGATAGATTCCTGAACATTGGAGATGGAAGCAAAGTTCCAGTTCTAGCATTAGGAATCATGAACTTTGTAATCAATTCTCGAAATATAATTCTGAGTGAATGTCACTATTGTCCAAATTTTTTATTAAATATTATTTCTGTAGGCCTTTTGGCTATGAACAGTTATCAATTTTTAATAAAAGAAAATGTTTGTAATATCATTTTGAATGGTGTTACAATGTTTGTTGGACAACTTAATAATGGAATTTACTTTCTATCACAACCTGTTAATGTGGTTCAAACCTCCGGTAAACGCCCTAGAATAGATAATGTGTCAGAAGTCTACCTTTGGCACTGTAGGCTAGGTCATATCAATAAGAACAGGATAAACAGGTTGGCTCAAGAAAAAATTCTTGAAGTAGGTAATTGTTAATCACTTCTAACCTATGAGTCCTATCTTCTTGGTAAAATGACCAAATCACCTTTTACTGAAAGGTGAGCGAGCCAGTGAACTCTTGGGTTTGGTACATTCTGATGTATGTGGACCCATGAGCTCAAGTGGAAGAAGTGGATATTTCTACTTCATAAGCTTCACAGATGACCTATCGAGGTATGGGTATGTCTATTTAATGAAGCATAAATCGGAGTCGTTTGAAATGTTCAAACTATTCTGAAATTAGGTAGAAAAACAAACTAGAAAGTGTATTAAAACTCTTCGATCTGATCGAGGAGGTGAATACCTTTCCAATGATTTTCTGACATATCTTAGGGAGAATGGGATTCTCTCTTAGTAGACTCCTCCTAGAACACCACAACATAATGGTGTATCTGAAAGGAGGAATCGGACCTTGTTGGACATGGTTCGATCCATGATGGGGTTTGCTAGTCTGCCGATCTCCCTCTGGAGATATGCGCTCGAATCGACTTGTTACCTTCTAAATAGAGTTCTGAGTAAGTCTATAACCAAAACGTCATATGAGATATGGATAGGACGTAAGCCAGTACTCTCGCACCTTAGGGTTTGGGGGTGTCTGACTTTTGTTAAACATTTAATTATGGACAAGCTTGGACCTAGGTCTGACAAGTGTAATTTTATAGGGTACCCAAAAGAGAGCAAAGGGTATTACTTTTACCTAGCTGATGAGTAAAAAGTGTTTGTTAGCCTTAAGGCAATCTTTTTGGAAAAGGAGTTCCTTGGTGAAGGGACTGTTGCCTCTAAGATCGAACTTGATGAAGTTCGGCAAGTAAAAAATTCGACACAAGTTGCTGAACCTGAATCGGATTTGGTTAGATTAGATCCGGAGCCCATTGTTCAAGCACCCTTAAGGCGATCTGGTAGAGTACTATGTCAACCGGACAGATACTATGGTTTCTTGATCCGGGACGGCAATCCTATCAAACTTGATGAAAATGATGAGGATCCGATCACCTACATGGATGCAATGCAGAGACCCAACTCTGAGAAATGGCTGGAGGCCATGAAATCCGAAATGGAGTCCATGAAGGTCAATGATGTGTGGACATTGGTTGACCCACCCGAAGGAGTAAAACCCATAGGGTGTAAGTGGGTCTTCAAGAGGAAGAGAGGCACAGATGGAAAGGTGGAAACCTATAAAGCCCGTCTGGTTGCCAAGGGATATCATCAACATTATGGTATAGACTATGACGAGATGTTTTCTCCTGTGGCAATGCTCAAATCCATTCGGATTATACTTGCGATAGCTGCCCATCTGGACTATAAAATCTGGCAGATGGATGTGAAGATAGCTTTCTTTAATAGAGAGCTGGATGAAGAGGTGTATATGATACAACCTAAAGGATTCACATCCACAGATGAGTCTAAGGTGTGCAGGCTACAGAGGTCCATTTATGGACTTAAGCAGGCATCACGGAGTTGGAACATATATTTTGATAAGACGATCAAGACGTATGGCTTCGTTAAGAACGGAGAAGAGCCATGCATTTATAAGTGGGCTAATGGTCCAGTAGTAGTATTTCTTGTATTGTATGTGGATGACATTCTCTTAATCGAGAATGATGTCCCTGCATTACAGGGCATAAAGATTTGGCTGTCATCACAGTTCTCCATGAAGGATCTGGGAGAAGCTTCCTACATCCTAGGGATGAGGATCTATAGGGATAGATCTAAAAGGTTACTTGGTTTATCTCAGTCCGCGTACATTGATACTATGCCGAAGAGATTTAGCATGGAGAATTCCAAGAAAGGCTATCTTCCGATAGGCCATGGAATTTCTCTCTCAAAGAGGGATTGTCCGACAACACCTCAAGAGAGAGAGCGTATGGGTAGGATTCCATATGCTTCGGCAGTGGGATCTATCATGTACGCCATTACATGTACACGACCAGATATGGCATACTCACTAGGGGTAGTGAGTAGATACCAATCTGATCCAGGGGAGAATTACTGAAAGGTTGTTAAAACCATCCTGAAGTATTTAAGAAATACTAAGGACCAGTGGCTTGTTTATGATGAATCGGACTTGAGACTTATAGGGTTTACAGACTCTAGTTTTTAGTCTGATCATGATGACATCAAAAGTGTGTCGGGATTTATTTTTACCCTTAATGGTGGGGCTATCTGCTGGAAAAGTTCCAAGCAGCATACAGTGGCTGATTTGGTTTGCGAGGCAGAGTATGTCACCGTATCAGATGCTGCCAAAGAAGTGGTGTGGCTGAAGAAATTCATCACCGAGCTTGGAGTAGCACCCTCCCTTGTTGGTCCAGTTCTGCTCTACTGTGACAGCTCTAGAGCCATTGCTCAGGCGAAGGAACCAAAGGCACACCAGCGGACGAAGCATATTCTACGCCGCTACCATCTAATCTGGGAAATTGTGGATCGAGGTGACGTCGATCTTCAGAAGATCGACGGGAAGGAGAACCTGGCTGACCCATTCACTAAAGCCATTGCGGTGAAGGAGTTCGACAACTACAAGTCAAAGATGGGTATTAGATACTACATCGATTGGCTTTAGGCTAAATGGGAGATTGTTGGGAATAGTGTCCCAAAGCCAATCGTCAGTCTGTTGATGGTTGTGCTCATTTTTATATTTGTACATGAATTATGAATTAATAAAAATTATTTTAGTATTTTTCATCACAAAATATTTCATCTTCTAATGAACTCCTATGTTATGGTGAAGTCCTTAGGACTATTTAGACTCGACAAAGGAGGATTTGTCCTTTAGTCCTTAAATCTGTTCGCGACCAAATGATACGTTGTTACCAAGGACGACAATATTTATCAAGCATAGGTTGTTGTGTGCCATATAGGCTGGTTGTCCTCTTAACCAATGAGTGTGGAGACACTGGTATGGCATACAGGTGAGATGTAAAGATACATCTGCACTGAACGTGACCGACTCCGGAGCTATTTCTGCTGTCAAGATTTGCTCCGATGGAATATGGGTATAAATATCCCTCCGACCTAAGACCGCCATGGTGACTTGCAAGCAACTCACTGCACTTAGGCACTGGACTACCTGAATTTTTAATTCAGTGACGGAAGGTTGCTGAGTGTAGTCAAGTATTTGACTTGTCGGTGCATGTGTCAAGATGGGATTGACCACTCCAGTTTAGGAGCTGTGTACAGTCGTATTTTAATTTAGCAAAATTTTGGCCAGGATAGTCCTTGTGAGGAGTCACAGGACTGTTTTAGTTGAGCACGATTCGGATGATCTGATCAGGGTTGACAGTTTAATCCTGAGTCATCCTAAACACAGGGGTCAAAAGGATGAATTGTACAGTAACTATATTCATATAGGTTCTAAGTGTTGCGATTGCGACTCTTCGACCTATCTGAACGTTAAGTACCATTGCTAGATGGTCACTTTGATTAGTACAGGAATTGGTTCCTAGGCTTACGGCTTAGGTTCGAACCTGCGGGGTCACACACATTAGAGGTTCCTATCTGATCTGATGGCTGATGTAGAATCCTACATGTTTGAAACTCAGTGATCGAGAATCAGGATTCTCTGATCATGAGTTCCACACATTATGGGTACTGGGGTCAAGAGTCCCACTGGTTGGGACTTTTCGATCAGGGTTACATATCAATGAATTCTGATGCCCGATTGCCCATCGGATTTGGACTCAGTATTTATGAGATATTTTATTAGTGATTTGATCACTAATTAACTCAATTTAATGGAGTAATTATTTTTGGATCAAGTCCAATTGAATTGGATTCAGTTGGATTTGACCCGATTAGGTTAAGAGTTGACCTAATCGTCAAGATGGTTTGTTTCCTGATTTGATCGGGGTTGGCTTAGTCAATTTCTGATTTGATTAGGATTTTATTGAGCCTAATTAAGCCTAATTAAGTTAGGTTTAAATTAGTCTAATTGGACCTAACTTATTTGGTTCAATTAGGTTGGTTTAAATAATTAAACCACCTTGACCCAATCTCCATGCGTCACCTCATTTCTATTGCACCCATTTGAATTCATGAGAAGGAACTTCTCATGAATTTTTTTTCTCATGCCAAGCCCTCTCCATGCCCCAATTTAATGTGCCATATGAATGGATAAGGATGATTGGTTGGCCATTCAAATTCAAAATAAAGTTTGAATTTAAATAGACAATCAATATTTGCGCCGTATCCTTTTTTTACGCCCCATTTATTACATGAGAAAAGGTTTCTCATGAAAGCACTCCATGCACAATTTAAGCCATGCCTCATGCCTTTAGTGGATAAGAGATGAGTTGGTGTCCACTTGAATTCAAAATTTGATTTGAATTCAAATGTGCAATTACTCATCTTTATCCTTTCTTTTGGATAAGACGTTTGACATTGTTATAAAAGGAGGAGAAGAGTGGGGCATGTAAGAAGAAGATTTTTGAAGAAAAATTCTAGGGCGTGAGAAGTCTTGTGCATGAGAAGGAAGTCCATATCCTTCCAAGAGAAAAAGAAAGAAAATAAAGAAAAGTGGGTGCAAGATTTTCGGTGAGTTCACTAGAGTTTTAGCCTGGGGTTCGGGAAGTGAGAAAGTGAGCTACGAGTATCGTGAGCCCAGAAAATCTCAGGGAGATCTTCAACATCCTCTAAGCATGTCTGTGAAAGATCTGGAGCATCCGAAGAATCGACAGACATCGATCAAAGGAGTTCGATCAGCATCGACCGTCAAAAGGGCTCTACAACGAGCTAGCACTCGTGAGGAGTCGATCAGACTGGGAGCTTCATGTGGATGATCCACAGAGGCCAGATATGCTGTGTGGCTGCATTGCGATGATCAGACTCTCCCAACGGTGATCAGATTGCGGCAATCTACTACCCGCACAAAGGTATTGTGTTCCGAACACATTACAATAAAGTATTTATTGTTCAAAATCGAATTTCAAATTTAAATGCATGCATGCTATATATCATATTTACATCCTAGTGTAGGATAAATTCATGTTAATTAATTAGATTAATTAATATTTTTTCACTGTAAAATCATGATTTTGAAAAAGTTTTAAAATTATCATTTTACCCCTGCACTGAATTTCCCCACAGATGTGCCTAAGCACGGGCTCTGGACGATCAAGGCGGAATACGGTCGGATCGTCTCTTCTACCCTTACCTTCTTCGCCAACCCGAAAGTTGCAGCGCCTTCCCGCTCGTGGGCTTTGAGACTCTGGGCTAACATCCAAGCCGCGTCCGCACCCATATCTGCAACGAAGGACGATCGGCATAGTCTATGAACGGAGCCACGGAAGTGGAGAAAGTTCTGGAGCTAACCTAGGCTGGTATGAGAGATGCAGGGATGCAGAGATGAGGATGACTCGAAGGACGCCTAAGATCAAGAGGAAAGGACCGAAGAAACTCCCGTGCAAAGTGAAATCCCCGAAGGGGGGAGACGGGTTTAAATAGACGACGGGGTCTGGAGCAATAATGACTGCAGGACTCCTCTGGCCAGTCCATGACCGCCACGTGGCCCACTCACCGTGGCAAGCGGCTGAAGGTGGACGACAATTAGTAAAACCATTATTGCACCGTACTTGGGAAAGTGCTCCGATGGGAATTCCAAAAAGAAGAAATCTTTTTCAAAAAGGTTCTAGTACCAGCATGCCAAACGTCAAAATATCTAGCAATCACCGAGTGCGCAAATCGAGGGGAGCAACTTCGGTCGTGAAAATTTCTCTGTACTTCCTTCATTCGAAACCCGAACTCGAAAGTAGGGGGACTGGTGTTGGGTATAAAATACCCCCCGACTGAAGTTTGTAAAAGACCGACCCTTTTAGGGCTCTTCCGGCTTCCGACCTTGTGTGTGGCGTCTCTCCGAACCCCATCGACCGTCCGAACTTTTTCGATAATGAACTTCTGCATTCATCTATCGAGCTGCCCCAAAATCTCTCTGGGCCTCACTGCCAGTCGACCTTCTACAGTAATCAACTATTCTCCGAATCCCTTCCGGATCCCAACCAAGCTCCCGCGAGAGCCGAACTTCTACTACGAGCGGTCTACTCCGAATTCCTACAGCGGGCTGTCTGCCCCAGATATCTACTGTAAGCAAATTCCATTCGAGCCTCTACTATAAACAAATTTCTTCCAAACTACTATTACAGGTAGACTTCAGCCGAACTTCTTCGTAGCTGGATCCCAAACGAGCTTCTACCATGGGGCAGGATCCACAGGCCAGGTCGTTGCTCCAAGCTCCCATGACAATCGATCTTCGACTGATCTCCTACAATAAGTGGCCTCCTTTCGGCCTCCTGTAAGAACCAGACTCCATCCAACATCCAAGCGGATGGATTCCAAACGAGCTCCTGCAAGAATCGGACTCCATTCGAATTTCTATAGTGGATGGATTCTGGATGAGCTCCTGCAAGAACCGGACTCCATCCGAACTTCCACAGCGGATGAATTTCGGACGAGCTCCTGCAAGAATCGGACTCCGTCCGAACTTCCACAGTGGATGGATTCCAGATAAGCTTCTACAAGAATCGGACTCCGTCCGAACTTCCACAGCGGATGGATTTTGGATGAGCTTTTGCAACGGACGGGCTCCAACAGTTGGATTTCTATAACGGCCGATTGCCTCCGGATCCCTCAGACTCTTCCAGCAGACGAGCCTCCCCAATGCCATCCGGAGTCCACCACCGACCGACCTTCCGCTAGATTCCTCATGAAACCAGACTCCTCCGGCAGATAATCTTCAGACAAGCTTCCGCATCGGACAAATCCCAGATGGACTTCCCTAGCAATTGGACTCCTATCGGACTTCGCCAATAAAAAGTCTTCATTCGAGTCTCTACAGCAGATGGTTCTGACCTGTACCCTCAGCGCCCAAGGCATCCGACAACAATAGACTCGTCAGTGACCTCAGAAACATCTGAGCTTCTCCTAGATCGACGAGACAGAGAGCCATTCTGCTCCATCAGACATCCCAACCGTGCTTCAGCTGATAGATCCGAACTCTCTGGCAAGCTACGATGAGGGTCACTACCCTGCTCCACTCTCTACAACGGATTCCACATGGCTCCACCACTCTCTGGCAATCCACGACGAGGGCCACTACCCTGCTCCACTCTCTACAATAGATTCCACGCGGCTCCACCACTCTCTGGCAAGCCACGACGAGGGCCGCTACCCTGCTCGACTCTCTGCAATGGATTCCACGCAGCTCCACCACTCTCTGGCAAGCCACAACGAGGGCCGCTACCCTGCTTCACTCTCTAGCAAGTCACGACAATGGACACCACTCTCGTAACAAACTCCACGTGGTCCAGAACAGCCCCCGACGTCACTACTCTCCTTAACAAACTCTGTGCGACTCTGAACGGCCCACTACCAGACGATTACAGACGTTGCTGTCAATCAGTTATGCTCTCCGTCTATAAATAAGGACCCTCAGATACGTTCTTCTCTAAGCTCAAAACCCTATCTCAAAACTCTGCCAAAATTCCACTTGAGCACTCTATTTCTGTTGAAGTAGAGTACTGACTTGAGCATCGGAGGGTCTTGTCGGAGCAACCCCAACTCCGGTTTAGACTTCCCTTGTAGGTCCCGACGGTGGCCGCGGTCATCTCGACTCCAGCAACTCCGGCTTCGGCAGAATTCTGCACCAACACAGAGTATTGATTATGATAAAATATTTTCACCTGTTGTCATGCTCAAATCTATACGGATTATGCTTGCAATAGCAGCATACCATGATTATGAGATTTGGAAAATGGATGTGAAGACCACCTTCCTTAATGGTTATCTTGAGGAAGAGGTTTACATGTCTCAGCCAGAAGGGTTTGTCTCAAAGGAGAAAGAAAATCAGGTATGCAAGCTTAAGAAATGATTTATGGATTAAAACAGGCCTCAAGGAGTTGAAACATCTATTTGATGTTACAGTCAAAGAGTTTGGCTTTATAAAAAATATGGATGAACCTTGTGTATACAAGAAGACTAGTGATTTGAGTGCCATTGTCTTCTTAGTTTTATATGTGGATGACATATTTCTTATTGGAAATTGTTGGGTATAAAATACCCCCCAGCCGAAGTTCGTGATGGGAGTGACCCTCCGGGGATCCAACTGACTTTCGACCTCTGACAACATCTCTTCAAACCTCCCGGGCGGCCGAGCCTCCGTCACACTCCCAAGTCTTGCCGACGGACAGGACCCCACCAGCGTCGACCAGATTCTTCACGACGTCCAGACTCCTACGGGAGCCGGGCCTCGCCCACGACTTCACCTGGAAACTTCGCCCGGACTCCTACGGGAGCCGGACTCCGTCGATGACTCCTGCTGCAGGTAAACATCGCCCAGACTCCTACGAGAGCCGGACTTCATCCTTGATTCTAATTGCAGGTAAACTCCGTCCGGACTCCTACGGGAGTTGGACCTCGCCCACGACTTCATCTGCAGGCTTCGTTCGGACTCCTACGGGAGCCGGACCTCGCCCACGACTTCATCTGCAGGCTTCATCCGGACTCCTACGGGAGCCGGACCTCGCCCACGACTTCATCTGCAGGCTTCGTCCAGACTCCTATGGAAGCTGGACCTCGCCCACGACTTCACCTGCAGATTCCGTCCGGACTCCTATGGGAGCCGGACCTCGCCCACGACTTCACCTGCAGGCTTCGTCCAGACTCCTACGGGAGCCGGACCTCACCCACGACTTCATCTGCAGGCTCCGCCCGGACCCTTATGGGAGCCAGACTCCGTCGACGACTTCTGCTGTAGGTAAACTTCGTCCGGACTCCTACGGGAGCCAGACTTCATCCTTGATTCTAATTGCAGGTAAACTTCATCCGGACTCCTATGGGAGCCGGACCTCGCCCATGACTTCACCAGCAGACTCCATCCGGACTCCTACGGAGCCGGACTTCACCCACGACTTCACTTACAGGCTTCGTCCGGAATCCTACGAAAGCCGGACCTCGCCCACGACTTCATCTGCAGGCTCCGCCCAGACCCCTACGGGAGCCGGACTCCGTCGACGACTTCTGCTGCAAGTAAACTTCGTCCGGACTTCTACGGGAGTCGGACTTCGTCCCTGATTCTAATTGCAGGTAAACTCCATCCAGACTCCTACGGGAGCCGGATCTCGCCCACAACTTCACCTGCAGACTCCGTCCGGACTCCTACGGGAGCCGGACCTCGCCCACGACTTCATCGAAGGGTGACGCTTGAAGGTATAGAAGTGCCTAAACAGAGAGAGGGATGGCTGAACCTCGACTACGTGGCAAAGGGAGAGGAACCTATCAAAAACCTAAAAGAATTCAGAGCAACTGAAGCTAAAGAGATATCTAAGAAGCGAAAAAGAGCGACGATAAAGGACGAGAGCGAAAGCTAGAGTCCGGCACGGAATGCCTCCTGATACAGGCAAAAACGATCGGGTGGGGGAGTGCTAGCCCGGTTGGAGGGGCCAGGAAGCTCCAGGTCGTACTCCGGAGGAACTCCATACTGAACCCTTATCAGTAGGAGTTCATCTGGAGTCAGGGAGCAGGAAATGGCACCCGACGCAAAGACCGGGCGAAGCCCAATCCCAGGAGCAGGTTCGTCTACAGGATGGGGCTCCTAGGGGGCTGAGGCGGAAGAACTCCCGAAACTGCTAGAGGCGGAGGTGCCGGAAGATATTTCGAATGACTTCAAACGAAGACCCTAAAGATCCCGAAGAAAACAGACGGGACAAAGGATGAGAGGTTGCGGGAGACCAACTCAGAGGAATGCAACAGAAGAAAATGGAGGAGAAAAGGCCCCTAAATGGCAAGAAGAAAAACAAAGGTTCTGGGACTAACCTAGATCACTTTGAAGGATGCAGAGGGGCGAGGACAGGGATGACTCGAAGGACGCCTAGGGCAAAGAAGACACCAAGGAGGGTCAGGACTCTTGGAGAAAAGGCGGATGCCGATAGAACTTTCAGGCGGAAAGGCAGGTTTAAATAGACCCTGGGATCCGACGCCATAATGATCGCGAATCCCCCAGGCCGACCCACGCTCGACACGTGTCCCACTCACCACAGCAGGCGGCTGAATGCAGCTGACAGCTGACGGAGCCATTACTGCACCGTACCTAGGCCAGTGTACCAGCGAGAATTCCGAAGGGTCCCTTCAAATCACCCCGATTCGAAAAGACTCCAGCACGCACGCATTTAATGACAAAATATCTGGGGGCGATCGTGCATAGGATTCAAGAGGATAACTTCGGCTGCGAAAATTTTTCTATACTTCCTTCATTCGAAATTTGAACTCGGAAGTAGGGGACTGGTGTTGGGTATAAAATACCCCCCAGCCGAAGTTCGTGATGGGAGTGACCCTTCGGGGATCCAACTGACTTTCGACCACCGGCAACATCTCTTCAAACATCCCAGGCGGCCGAGCCTCCGCCACACTCCCAAGTCTTGCCGATGGACAGGACCCCACCAGCATCGACCGGATTCTTCACGACGTCTAGACTCCTACAGGAGCCAGGACTGCCCACGACTTCACCTGCAAACTCCGCCCGGACACCTACGGGAGCCAGACTCCGCCGATGACTCCTGCTGCAGGTAAACTTCATCCAGACTCCTGCGAGAGCCGGACATCATCCCTGATTCTAATTGCAGGTAAACTCCATCCGGACTCCTACGGGAGCCGGACCTCGCCCATGACTTCATCTGTAGGCTTCGTCCGGACTCCTACGGGAGCCGGACCTCGCCCACGACTTCATCTGCAGGCTTCGTCCGGACTCCTACGGGAGCCGGACCTTGCCCACGACTTCACCTGCAGACTCTGTCCGGACTCCTATGGGAGCCGGACCTCGCCCACGACTTCACCTGCAGACTCCGTCTGGACTCCTATGGGAGCCGGACCTCGCCCACGACTTCACCTGCATGCTTCATCCGGACTCCTACGAGAGTCGGACCTCGCCCACGACTTTATCTGCAAGCTCCGCTCGGACCCCTACGGGAGCCAGACTCCGTCGACGACTTCTGCTACAGGTAAACTTCGTCCGGACTCCAACGGGAGCTGGACTTCGTCCCTGATTCTAATTGCAGGTAAACTTCATCCGGACTCCTAAAGGAGCCTGACCTCGCCCATGACTTCACCTGTAAACTCCGTCCGGACTCCTACGGGAGCTGAACCTCGCCCATGACTTCACCTGTAGGCTTCGTCTGGACTCCTATGGGAGCCAGACCTCGCCCACGACTTCATATGCAGGCTCCGCTCGGACCCCTACGGGAGTCGGACTTCATCGATGACTTCTGCGCAGGTAAACTTCGTCCGGACTCCTACGGGAGCCGAACTTCATCCCTGATTCTAATTGCAGGTAAACTCCGTCTGGACTCCTACGGGAGCCGGACCTCGCCCACGACTTCACCTACAGACTCCGTTCGGACTCCTACGGGAGCCGTACCTCACCCACGACTTCACCTACAGGCTTCGTCTAGACTCCTATGGGAGCCGAACCTCGCCCACGACTTCATCTGTAGGCTCCGCCCGGACCCTACGGGAGCCGGACTCCGTCGACGACTTCTGCTGTAGGTAAACTTCGTCCGAACTCCTACGGGAGCCGGACTTCATCCCTGATTCTAATTGCAGGTAAACTTCGTCCGGACTCCTACGGGAGCCGGACCTCGCCCACGACTTCACCTGTAGGCTTCATCCGGACTCCTACGGGATCCGAACCTCGCCCACGACTTCATCTGCAGGCTCTGCCCGGACCCCTACGGGAGCCAGACTCCATCGATGACTTCTGCTGCAGGTAAACTTCATCCGGACTCCTACGGGAGCCGGACTTCGTCCCTGATTCTAATTGCAGGTAAACTCCGTTCAGACTCCTACGGGAGCCAGCCTCGCCCATGACTTCACCTGCAAACTCTGCCCGGACTCCTACGGGAGCCGGACTCCACCGACGACTCCTGCTGCAGGTAAACTTCATCCAGACTCCTGCGAGAGCCGAACTTCATCCCTGATTCTAATTGCAGGTAAACTTCATCCGGACTCCTACGGGAGCTGGACCTCACCCACGACTTCGTCTGCAGGCGTCGTCCGGACTCCTACGGGAGCTGGACCTCGCCCACGACTTCATCTGCAGGCTTCATCCGCACTCCACGGGAGCCGGACCTCGCCCACGACTTCACCTGCAGACTCCGTCTGGACTCCTACGGGAGTCGGACCTCACCCACGACTTCATCTGCAGGCTCCGCTCGGGCTCCTATGGGAGCCGGACTCCGCCGACGACTCCTGCTGCAGGTAAACTTCGTCTGGACTCCTACGGGAGCCAGACCTCATCCCCAACTCTAATTGCAGGTACACTTCATCCGAACTCCTGTGGGAGCCAGACTTCGCTCGTCTCCAGCCCCAGCTACGGGAAAACTCCATCCGAGCTCCTGTGGGAGCTGGATTTCATCCCCGACTTCAACTGAAAGAAGACTCATCCGGGCTCCTGCGAGAGCCGGACTCCAAGCTCTTCTCAAACGGGTAGCTAGCCACCTCTCTCCATCAGACACCCCAGCCGAACTCCGACCGATAGGCCTAGACCCCCTGGCAAGCCACAGCAACAGCCACGACTCCGCTCCACCTCCTGCGACGGATTCTGCGCGGCTCCATCACCCCCTGGCAGGCCGCAGCAACGGCCACGACTCTGCTCCACCTCCTGCGACGGATTCCATGCGGCCCCATCACTCCCTGGCAGGCCGTAATAATGGCCACGATCCTGCTCCACTTCCTGTGATGGATACCGCACGATTCTTCCATTCTCTGGCAAGTCACGACAACGGACGTCGCTCCGCTCCCCGTGGCGGACTCCACGCGGCATGCCCCGGTGATAGCCACGGGTCCACTCCACTACTCCCTGCAACAAACTTTCCCTGACTCTAGGCGGCCCACTGCCAGACGGTTACAGGCATCGCTATCAGTTTGTTGCCCCCTCCGCCTATAAAAGGGGGGACCCCAGATACGTTATTCTCTAAGCTCTCATTTTTACCTAGAAACTCTGTTAAAATTTTTGTTCGAGCACTCCATTCTTGTTGAGGCAGAGAACTGACTTGAGCGTCGGAGGGTCTTGCCGGAGCAACCCCACCTCCGTTTAGATTTCTTTTGCAGGTCCCGGCGGCGACCGCGACTCCAGCTTCTCCGGTACAAGCGAATTTTTGCACCAACAGGAATGATATCCCAATATTACAATCGGTCAAGACATGGCTATCAAGTAAGTTTTCCATGAAGGATTTGGGTGAAGCATCCTATATACTAGGTATAAAGATCTATAGGGATAGATCTAAGAAGATGTTAGGCTTGTCCCAATCCAGGTACATAGACTTAGTGCTAAAGAGGTTTAGCATGGATGGAAGAAAAAGAGGTTATTTACCCATGAGTCAAAGCATAGATCTCTCTAAAAGGATGTCTTCTAAAACACCGAAAGAAAGAAATAGAATGAGTTTTATTCCCTATGCTTCGGCAGTAGGGTCGATCATGTATGCTATGCTATGTACTAGACCTGATGTTGCCTATGCCTTAGGTATAATTAGTAGATTTCAGGCTGATCCAAGAGAAGATCATAGGAAAGCAGTGAAAAATATTCTTAAGTACCTAAGAAAGACTAAAGATATTTTTCTAGTATATGGAGGATCTGATTTAAAACTAGAAAGTTATTTGACTCTAGTTTCCAATCAGATCCTGATGATAGCAAGTCCACTTCAGGGTATGTCTTTACTCTTAATGGTGGAACTGTTAGTTGAAAAAGTTTCAAACAGCAGACTGTAGCTGATTCAACCACTGAGATAAATATATAGCTGCAAGTAAAGCAGCCAAGGAAGCTGTCTGGATGAAGAAGTTCATCACTGAGTTGGGTGTTGTTCCTGAGATTAAGAATCCAGTATCACTTTACTGTGATAATACTGGAGCAGTTGCTCAAGCAAAGAAACCAAGATCTTATCATAAATCCAAGCACATTCTAAGATACTTCCATCTCGTTCGTGAAATAATCGAAAGACAAGATGTTGTCATTGAACAAGTAGAAATAAAAAATAACATAGCAGACCCATTCACTAAGGCTCCACCACAACAGTAGTTTGGTCGCCATCTCGATTGTATGGGGATAAAATATAAGGGCGATTAGCTTTAGTGCAAGTGAGAGATTGAAAGGAATATGTCCTACAAGCTAATCGAAATTTATATTTTGATGGATTTTTCTTGTAATCTTCCAGACTTATGTATTGACTCTTTAAATAATAAAAGATATTTTTCATCATATGCTGCATCTTACTTTAGTAATGATTATGATTAACTCCATAAATCAGGAAAATAGTTTAGGATTATGATGAGATCATATCTATGAGACCTAAAATCCTAAAAATCCTGATTTAGAATATTCCTAGTCATAGGAGCATTGAGTAGGGGATCAATATTCTGGATAGATTAGCACTTTCTATGTATGCTCAATGGAGAGGGTGGCAGATCTCATATGTCACTTGTGTGAGATACTAATACAAGAAAGTGGGTGCTTATTAGAGAATGAGTTCACTGAATTGATCCAACTTAAGAAACATCTTATGGAATTTACTTACCTGTCAAGAGAAGTTTTCTTATAGTGGGAGTTGTGCATGTAATCCTTTGACCTGAGACTACCATAGAACCTTGTATACATGAATCCATATTTTTTGGTTCATACTCATTCATGACTTAGTCATGTACATGATGTTCTAGATATGGTAGAATGTGTATGGAGGTTGTGAGTAGGTCAACATGGAATCGATCACTCCTGGTAAGAGGAAATCGTATCCTACGTGTTCTGATTGATTGATAATTCAGGAAGCCTTTGATCAAAGTAGAATAAAAATTAGAAAGAGTTTTTAATATTTTATTAATTGAATCATCATATAAGATTGAGAGAAATATGAGTATGATATTGGATTTGACATTATTCCATATCCAGAGTCATATTCGGGGTGCAGAGAGATTGCAGGATCAAATTGCATGGTAACTTTTCACTGAAGGATATTTTTGATATTTCTATCAAAAATTTTATATCTTTTAGATAGATATGATACGTTGCTAGAAATTAATCTTATTTTATGGGTTTGATCGAATTAAAGAGTTTAATTCAATCACCAATTAGAAAGAGTTCTAATTGCTGAAATCGGGTTAGCTCGATTGGATCTAGAACGGTTAGATTAAAATCTAATCAAATCAAATCAACATGAACTCAGACCTATTTCTAGCTAGATGTAGAACCCAATGGGTCACACACAAAGAGTATTGATCAGGGGTCTAATTGGATTAGATCATGTTTGCAAAATTGACATGCTAGCACATGTTGCAAAAAACTAGCTCCTTGTTTCGAATCGGGTTTAAAATTGATTCCAGATTGGGCTAATTAAAGCCAAATTAATTCAAATAAATTTTGGGTTTGAGCTGGTTCAGCCTTTAACTACATGTACTAAAAATTTAGAGCCAGGAAACTAAGTCTCCATTAGTCAAGAATTTTTCTTGTGCGTGGGTGCAATTTTTATGTGCAAAAATAGCTTTCACATCCCATAAGATGGGATGCCTCATCCTCAAGCTTATCCTATGTTCCATGATGAAATAAATTTTTTGATAATTTCTAACTTTATTTTAAGTATGAAAAATTTTTTTGAAGTTAAAATCCTTCTAGTTTAATCATGGAAATTCATTGAAGTTGGAAATCCTGTCAGCCTAATCCATGCACCTGACCAAGAGTCCAACTTATGAAGGACTCTAACCCATTTGTCATGCCACTTCTTAATCTGTATTTTTTGTCATGATATTCTCATGTTAGTGCCTTGATTTTTAGCCATTGGATGGACAAAATTACATTGATGGGTGGTGGAAAATAATTATGCCATGGGAAGCTGCGCGATGCATCGGAGAATCATCGTAAAAAATATTTCGAAGAGTCCTTCTGCATGAAGCATCTCTTGGATTTTTTTTCGATGATTGCCATATGTCAAAAACTTTCAGATGGGCATGAGAATTCATCAGTAGGTATGAGATTTTTTGATGGATGCGAGATGGCATGTGGAAGGGGCGCAAAAAATTCTCGAAGGCAACCCATCGCTAAGTATTTAAAGGGGGGTGTGCCGGGGGATTGGATTCATTCAGATTTCAAATTTCTCCTTTCTTTCTAACATCCTCTTCCTATTGACCAATTAGTCCCTTCCTTCTCTTATTAGGATAAGTCCAAAAATAGAAAGGACAAGTCTGATTTTAGGATAAGAGTCTAGGAAGAGAATTAAGGAAGACAAGGAGAGAAGAAAGGTAGGGATAGGAAGGCTAGGAGAAGAGGAAGAGGGTCTTGAGGTTCTGGTGTTCAAAAAAATTCTCTGAGTGAGAATTTTAGAGGAGAAATCATCTCAAAGAGTTGGTGTCCTGATCATAGCCCTGTGTGGATCACCGTTGGAGGGCGAACACTTGGGCGCCTGGTGGAGGTTCTGCCGAAATTTGGATTAAGTGCTGCAGGTATTTTTCTATAACTTAAATTTAATCTTGAATTTATGTTATATATGATTGTTAATCATCAAGGAGATACTGTTTAAGGGTTTAATATTTAAGATTTTTTTATTAAAATTTTGAAATCCATGATGTTTTCACTATGCATGCCTACCCTGAAACCCTACAGGAAGAGGGGCGGCAACAAGGGGAGAGGCCAAAGGGAGAGGACCTCTCTCTCTTCTCATGCCTTTCTCTCTCTTTTCTCTTCTCTTAATCTGATTTGTTTACTATGCTATTGCTATGCATCCATAAATAGAGACCATCTCTATTTATAAATGATTTTCATGATCCAATGAGATTAGGACTCCTAATTCAAATCTAATTTGAATTGGTCCAATACTCATGAAAGAAGGATTCCTATATGAGATATAATTGTCATCACATAGGACAATCAACTTGCATCCAATCTCTCACCCACTTAGGACACCCCAAATAAGCATCAAACTAGATTTTGGTCATACTTCATGAGGGGATATTCTCAATGCAAGTAGGAATACTCATATCTCATCCAAAATAGGTTTGATTTCAAACCAATTTAAAGCTGGTTCGAAATAATTTCGAAAGACTCAATCTCAAACTCTTTAGGATTTTTGTACCAAGTCTAACTTAAATTTTAGATCCATTTAAGTCTAATTAATTCAGATTTAATCTAAAATTAATTAGTACTTAAATCCAATCTTTCATATGTTTCATGAATCATAGATCAAAAACTGTTCATCCCCGGGATCGAATCTGAACCTCATGTGTAGTGCTAGCTAGACATAGTCAACTCTTCAATCTCGTTTGATCCATAACTTAATTCTCAATCAAGTTAGCTTATATATTCAATCAAGTCAAGTACTTTCAAATTGGACATATAAATATAGGTCAATTCCTTCCTACTTTGTTTGATTTGTGTGCGTGACTCCATAGGTTCAAACACTAAGTCGATAGTACAGGAACCAATTTCTGCACTAATCGAGATACCATCTAGTGATGGTTTCTGATATTCAGATAGGTCAAATTATCATAAAAAAATATTTCAAAATCCATACATATGGTTACCGCATAATTCATCTTTTTGACCCTGAATGCTCTAGGATGGTCTCAGGTTAACTGTCAATCAAGATTGCTTCATCCACATTGTATTTCAACATTTCAAATATATCTCATGAATTATCCTAGCCAAGACTTTACTAAATTAAAATACAGTGATACATTAACTCCAATAATCCGGAGGGGTCAATCCCATCTTGATCCATGCACAGACTTCGTAAGTACTTGACTATACCCAATAGCCTTCTGTCACTACATTAAAAATCCAGGTAGTCCGGCACTAAAGCACAGTGAATTGCTTGCAAGTCACTATGGTGACTCAGGTCTGAAAGATACTTATACCCATGTGTTTCACGAGCAGCTCTTGACAGCAGAATGCTCAGCAGGTGAGTCACTTATTCAGCGATGATGTACCCCTACATCTCACCTGTATGCCATACCAGTATCACCACACTCCTTGGTTAAGAGGAAACCAACCCATATGGCACACAACGACCTCCCCTCGATAAACATCATTGTCCCGTAATGACGTATTATTTGATCGCTAATATGTTTAAGATCTATACGATAAATTTTCTCTTCATCGTACACTACCATAGTTCTAGGGACTTCATCACAGTATAAGAGTTCAAGAAAGATGTCACTTTATCATGAAAAATATCAGAATAACTATTATTCAATCAATAATTCATATACAAGGATGAACTCAATCGTCACATGATTGATTTTAAGACATAATTCCCAATAACTCCCATTTGGACTAAAGCCAATTAGGATAGTATCTTATACCTATCTTCCATTTGAAGTTATCAAACTATTTGATCTCGAGAGCTTTAGTGAAGGGGTCGGTTAGGTTCTCCTTTCCATTGATTTTCTGAAGCTCGACGTCGCCTCAGTTCACGATCTCTCACACCAAGTGATAACAGTGTAGAACATATTGCAACATCCGATGTAGCAATATATTCTGCTTCGCATACACAATCGGCCACAGTATGTTGTTTGAAACTTTTTCAGCAAACAGCTCCTCCATTCAAGGTAAATATGTTGCCCGACATGCTTCTACTGTCATCATAATTTGACTGAAAATTGAAATCAATATATCTCACAAATTTCAGATCAGAGTCTCTATAGATAAGCCATTGATCTTTAGTATTTCTCAAATACCTAAGAATTGCTTTTGCAATCTTTCAATGCTTCTCACTCAGATCTGACTGGTACCTACTCACTACCCCTAGTAATAGGCCACATCCGGCCTCGTACATATCACAACATACATGATAGATCTCACTGTCGAAGCATATGGTATTCTACTCATATGCTCTCTCTCCTCAGGAGTTGTCGGACAATCTTTCTTGGAAAGAGTAATTCCATGATCTATCTGAAGATAGCCTTTCTTGGAATCATCCATGTTGAACTGCTTCAACAAGGTGTCAATGTACGTAGATTGGGACAATCCAAGCATCCTTCTAGATCTATCTCTATAGATCTTCATCCTAAGGATGTAGGATGTTTCTCCCAAGTTCTTCATGGAGAACTGTGATGATAGCCACAGCTTCATACTCTGCAAAATTGAAATGTCATTTTCTAGTAATAGTATGTCATCCACATATAGCACAAAAAAAATTACAGAATAAGAAGCCCACTTGTAGATAAAAGGCTCTTCTCTGTTCCTAATGAAGCCATACGTTTTAATCACCTTATCAAAATGCATGTTCAACTCCTAGGTGCCTGCTTAAGTTCATAAATAGTCTTTTCAGCTTACACACTTTTGACTCATCTGTGGATATGAACCCTTCAGGTTGTATCATATACACCTCTTCTTCTAACTCTCCGTTAAGAAAAATGATTTGGACATCCATCTACCAGATCTCATAATCTAAGTGTGCAGCGATAGCAAGCATAATCTGGATGGATTTGAGTATTGTCACAGGAGAGAACTTCTCATCATAGTCAATACCATAATGCTGACGGTAATCCTTGACAACTACATAGGCTTTATAGGTTTATACCTTCCCGTCCGCTCTTCTTTTTCTCTTGAAAATCTATTTACACCTTATGGATTTTATCCCTTCAGGCGGATCAACTAGTGTCCATACACTATTGATCTCCATGGACTCCATCTCGAATTTTATGATTTTAAGCCATTTTTGGAAGTCGGGTCTTTGCATAGCCTCCATATAGGTGATTGGATCTTCATCGTTCTCATCAAGTTCAATGGGATCATCATCTCGGATCAAGAAATCATAGTATTTATCCGGTTGATGCGGTACTCTACCGGATCTCCTTAATGGTGCTTCTATTGGTTCCATATTCGATTCACCAATCGAATCCAATTCTGTATGTGTCAGTCCTTCTACCTCATGAACTTCATCAAGTTCAATTTTACAGGCATTAGCTCCTTCACCAAGAATTTTTTTTTTTCAAAATGACTGCCTGGCTGCTAACAAACACCTTTTATTCTGCAATAAGATAGAAGTAGTACCCTTTAGTTTTCTTTGGGTATCCTACAAACAAGCATCTATCGAACTTCGATCCAAGCTTATCTGTGTTTAAATGCTTGACATAAGTTGGACACCCCTAGATCCTAAGGTGTGAGAGCACTGGTTTATGCCCAGTCCATATCTCATATGGAGTTTTATCGATAGACTTGTTGATCATCTTATTTAAAATGTAGCAGGCAGTCTCTAGAGCATATCCCCAAAAGAAGATTGACAGACTAGAAAAATCCATCATAGATCGGACCATGTCTAACAAGATTCAATTCCTCCTCTCGAACACACCATTATATTGTGGTGTTCTAGGAGGGATCTATTGTGAAAGAATTCCATTCTCTTTCAGATATGTCAGAAATTTACTGGTGAGATATTCACCTCCTCGATTTGACCGAAAGATCTTAATACTCTTTTCAGTTTATTTTTCTACTTCATCACGGAATCGTTTGAATATTTCAAATGATTCTGACTTATAGATAAGATAAACATACCCATACCTTGATAGGTCGTCTGTAAATGTAATGAAGTAGTAGTATCCTCTTCTGATACTTATATGCATACATCAATATGTATTAGACTTAGGACATATCACTGGCTCTCTCATCCTTTTTTTTAAAAGGTAACTTAGTCATCTTACCAAGTAGACAGGACTCATAGGTAGGCAATGATTCATAATCATCTATCTCAAGGACACGTTCCTTGATCAACCTGTCAATCCTATTCTTGTTCACATGACCAAGCCTATAATGTCAAAGGTAGGATTCACTGACATTATCTATTTTGGGGTGTTTAGTAGGTGTGTACATTACACTCACAGGTCATGATATTGTGTATATGCCATGTTTCAATGGTCCACTTATAATTGTAATATCATTCATAATGATATCACAAAAATCATCTTTTATTATAAACTTGTAATCAAGTTTAGCCAAAAGGTCTACAGAGATGACATTCATCATAAAGGAGGGATAATAATGACAATCATCCAACATGATACTATTGGACTCGAAGACAAGCTGCAAAGTTTCTAAAGTCAGAACTGGAACAAGACTTCCATCTCCAACGTTAAGAAACTGCTCGCCCTCTGAAAATTTTTTACTTACCTATAGTCCCTGTAATGAATTGTATATATTAATAAGACTTCTAGTATCTAATACCTAGATAGTAGTATTACAAATAGAGAAATTACAAGGTGTTATCATATAAATACTTTGTGAAGCAACCACTTGCCTCTTTCTCTTGTTCTTAGATCTGTTTGGGTCAAGGGTGGCTATATAAGCAGGACAATTCCTTTTCAATGATCCAGATTTTTATAGAAGAAGCACTCTGCCTGATTCTTGTCAACCTTTAATGTTTCGTTCTGCTTGAGATCGATGGCACGAGATTTTTGTACTTTTTTCTTCTTTCCTCTTCTAGAGGATCGATACCCTACAGATGAACCTCCCACTAAATTCACTGGCTCTTTCTGAAGCTGATGATCCTTCTTAAAAGTCTGCAGTAACTCTAGAAAACTATGGTAGTTTACTGCCAGCTTCGTCATTCTATAATGACTGAGAAAAGGTAGGTAGAATTTCGATGGCAAATTGAGGATAGCATCCTTGTCTAATTGTTCATGCAATGGAAAGCCAAGTTTGCTAAGATGTTCAATTTGCTCAATCATGTATAATACATGATCGGTGACTGAAGCCCCCTCTTGCATACGGACATTGAATACTGCACAGGAGGTTTTATGTCTCTTCGCATCTTCAGGGGTGCCGAAGGACTCATTCAACATTTGAATCATCTCCTCAGGCTGCACATCTTCGAACTTACGACTAAGTTCATCATTCATAGCTGCCCTCATCACGTAATGCACAGTCATGCGGTCATTAAGCTACTCCATGTAAGTGTCTCTCATAGCACGAGGGGTATTGACTGCAGGTTCTTCAGGTGCCTGATCTGTAAGGACATATAGAATCTTTTCGTGCTTTAATATGATCTTCAACTTTCGATACTATCGAAGTTGGATCCGATGAGCTTGTCGTTGTCCAACAGTGTATGGAGAGATAGTGTGTTGGCCATAACTGAAAAGAAAAAATACTAGCCTATTAGCATATGAATTATTTTTAATCCTGAAAATATGAACTTTAGTCTAAAGGTTCTTCCACTATTTTTAATGAATTGGTAGCCTTTACCTCCAACTCGAGGAATTATATTAATTTCTTAGCGGGTACTAGAATCCATACGGACTGCATTCAGGTCCGAGTATGGCTCGACCAACCCTAGTACATCCATGGATAAATTTATAACCAATTATTTCTCCAAACAACTTCTAGCAATGGTTCTACCCCAGGTGTCCCTTCAGTAGGCGTGTGGCACCTCAACTAAAAATCTTGGTTAGGTCCAACCATTAACATGACACACCAAATGCATCCAATAAATGGATATCTAGGCCCGTGTGTGGCTCGGCCAACCTAAGCATTAATTGAAGGTACATCATGATGGTTATTTGATGAATGACAATTTCAATATATAATAGATACCAAGCGTGTGGCACCTCCAATGCCTATTTGAAATATTGGACTCATTATCACACATCTTAATGGGAGGCAATGATCAAGTTATCTCATAACTTTATCACTTTATGGACCTAATAATTTAGAAGATTTGATTTCATTGATTTGAGGATAAGAGAAGAAGTTGACATGCAAGCTGCAAATCCTTCCACTGACTTTACCAAGTCATGTAAAGGATTAGGCACAAGCTGGTCTAAAGACACCTAAATTAGTCACACTGATTCACCTTAATGGCATGGGTCTGCACGAATCGACTAGTAATCTAATCAAAACATAATCTACCATATTGGCCAAGTAAGTGAGATCAGCAGGAGGAATCTGCCCTTAACTCACCATAGAGCATCTAGGTGAATAGCTCCCAATTAAAAATCATTTGATCGAATCTACCAAACTTACCTTAGACACCAACTAGTTAATTAGTTTCGATTAGGCACACCAGAAGATTCAGGCTCAACCACGGAGCCATGATCATGGTCTATTTATTAGGGTCAAATACATGGACTTGATCAAACTTCAACTATTGAGATTGATTTAGAGAAATACTGACCTAATCTAATTCAATACTTGATAGATTTAATCAATTTCTTTACTCGATCCATATGTGTTTCTAACCCTAGGTCTAACCCATTAGAAGGATCTGATTCATGCTAACCCATTGCCCATCATATTATGTGATGTCTTAATGATCTTCAATTCTTAAATCTAGATCATTCAAATTTAATTCAAAATTAAGTATGTGAAATGTGTGTTTCAGTTTGTAGAACTATTCTGCAAGGGTTTCAGATGAAGCATACCATATGTTTCAATACATGAAAATAATTTTTATAATATATTTAATAATTAAATATACATAGGTATGATCTAAACTTTATTCATACATCTCAAGTATCATGACAACTTTTAGATTAATATCAATTACATCATATGCAATATGTAATTCAGATCTAAATTTATTTTATATCTGAATTTTATCTTATTGTAATGAATTATAAATCACTTTAGATTTAATCTAAATATATTTATGATCAAAATAATATATAAAAATTTATTATTTTTTTTTCATGAAACTGGATCACAACGACACCCTTATACATCATAAGAGAACCCATCGAATAGGCAAAAGAGAGATTAATCTCTTCAATCTCTTATGATCGGATGGTTTGGTGATCTCATCAATTTGAATACTAGGCTACTAAGATTTTAAATCTAATTTTATATATAATTACATCAATATGCAATTATTGACAAAACTATTTTGTGTTATGAATATATCCTTGATCTTATCAATTATGTTCTTCATCTAATCTAATTAGATTTGATGAATCATATACATCATATCAAATATAAAATATATCTTATACTAATTATAAAATATCAATTTCAGATTTGATATCAAATAAAAAATTAATTAGATGCAAATATGAATGCATAAGAAATTAATTTCTGGTAGAATTTGTTTTCCACAGTACTGAATTATGATAGGATTCAGATCTAAATATCCATCTAAATAGATTTAATTTAAATCTGAAATAAATCTCATTTTATAAAAAAAAATAATATTAAAATTATATTAAAATAGATTTAAAATAAATTTTAATTCATATTATTTTTTCATAAAAAATTCAGCAACAACAGAATTCTATTATAATAGATTTATAACAACCTCAATCAACCATTGATTAGGCACCTCTAATCCAGTCAAAATCATATCAAAAATTTTATATAAATAGATTTAAATAAGATTTAATATGTTACAAAAAATTTTAATTATATCTCATATAAATAATCCAAAAAAATTCTATTTTATATGTATATATTTCAGGTCTATTTTGATACAATTGAAGGGATGGGAACAGTTTCCCTCCAGAATGCCTAGGTTGCATCTAAAATTTTTTAATTTCTATTTATTTAATTATCAAATTATTACCTAAAATATAGTAGAATTAAGGATCAAATTTTGAATTATTTAATATAAACTTTCACTGAGGCCTGGATGTGTAGACCCTCTACTTTGCATGCACATCAGACACCGCAGGAAAGTAGAATAAACTCCAATCTAATTGACATAGCAACTTAATCAATCGAGAGATGAGATGTGCTACTGTGACACCTCACACTAGTAGGTGGGATGCCCAAAGAGACCCCATGCCCAAAGAAAAAGGGGCGGCAACAAGGGGAGAGGCCAAAGGGATAGGACTTCTCTCTCTTCTCATGACTTTCTCTCTCTTTTCTCTTCTCTTAATCTAATTTATTTGCTATGCTATTGCTATACATCTACAGGTAGAGACCCTCTCTATTTATAGATGATTCTCATGATCCAATGAGATTACGACTTCTAATTCAAATCTGATTTGAATTAGTCCAATACTCATGAAAAAAGGATTCCTATATGAGATATAATTGTCATCATATATGACAATCAACTTGCACCCAATCTCTCACCCATTTGGGATACCCAAATAAGCACCAAACTAGGTTTTGGTTGTACTTCATGAGGGGTACTCTTAGTGCAAGTAGGAATACTCATATCTCATCCAAACTTGATCCGATTCGAATCTGATTCGAAGCTAGTTTGAAATAATTTCGAAAGACTGTCAATCCCAAACTCTTTAGGACTTTTGTACCAAGTCTAACTTAGATTTTGGATCTATTTAAGTTCAATTAATTTAGATTTAATCTAAAATTAATTAGTACTTAAATCAAATCTTTCATATATTTCATGAATCATAGATTAGAAATTGTTCATCCCTGGGATCGAAACTAAACCTCATGTGTAGTGCTAGCTAGACATAGTCAACTCTTCAATCCTATTTGACCTATAACTTAATTCTCAATCAAGTTAGTGTATATATTCAATCATGTCAAGTACTTTCAAATTATACATATAAACATAGGTCAATTCCTTCCTACTTTGTCTAACTTGTGTGTGCAACTCTATAGGATCGAATACTAAGCCAGTAGCACAGGAATCAATTCTTGCATGAATCGAGATACCATCTAGCAATGGTTTTCGACGTTTAGATAGATTGAATTATCGTCAAAAAATATACTAGAACCTATATATATGGTTACCGCATAATTTATCCTTTTGATCCTGAATGCTCTAGGATGGTCTCAAGTTAACTGTCAACCAAGATTGCTTCATCCGCATTGTACTTCAACCTTTCAAATCTATCTCATAAATTATCCTGGACAAGGCTTTACTAAATTGAAATATAGCAATATATCAACTCTAATAATGCAGAGGGGTCAATCCCATCTTGATCCATGCACAGACTTCGTAAGTACTTGACTATACCCAATAGCCTTCTGTCACTGTATTAGAAATTCAGGTAGTCCGACACCAAAGCATAATGAGTTGCTTGCAAGTCACTATGATAATCTTAGATCTGAAGGATACTTATATCCATTGTTTCATGAGTAGCTCTTGACAGCAGAATACTCAGCAGGTGAGTCATTTGCTTAGTGATGATGTACCCCTACATCTCATCTGTATGCCATCTCAGTGTCACCACACTCCTTGGTTAAGAGGACAACCAATCCATATGGCACACAATAACCTCCACTTGATAAATATCATTGACCCGTAATGACGTATCATTTGGTCATGAATATATTTAAAAACTATACGATAAATGCTCTCTTTATCGTACACTAGTATAGTTCAAGAGACTTCATCACAATACAAGAGTTCAAAGAAGATGTCACTTGGTGATGAAAAATATCAAAATAACTACTATTCAATCAATAATTTATATACAAAGATGAACTCAATCATCACACGATTGGTTTTAGGACACAATTTCTAATAGATTCATGATAATGGTTGGACCTAACCAAGACATTCAGTAGAAGCCTATGACCTACTAAAATAAAATTTGGGGCAAAATTAATTACTAAAAATTATTTAAAAAAATAATTGGTTGAGAACCTATCAATAGATGCATATGGATTGGTCGAAACATACTCGAGCCTGTATGCAGTTTGTGTGGATTCTTATACCTGCTAAGAAATTAAGGTAATTTCGTAAATTGGAGTTAGAGGCTATCAATTCATATAAAATAGTGGAAGAACCTTTAGACTAAAGTCCATGTCTTTAGGCTTGATTAATTCATATACTAATTAGGTCTGTGCTTTTCTTTCTTTTCAGAAATGGCTAGTAATCTATTGCTTCACTCACTGTTTGACAGTGCTAAGCTTATTGGATCCAACTTTGATGCCAGTATTAGAAGTTGAACATTGATCTTGAGCCCAACCTAGCTAAAAAATTTAGAGCTGAGCTGAGTCAAGCAGACTATGACCCAAATAGGCTAAAGAGAAACAAGCAATTAGTTGTTGGTCAAGATGTTGGAAAATATATCCAAAAGCTAATCATCAACCTGTTGACAGTTGAGCAACCTTGTATTATAATTGATTTATTAATAAATAAAATATATTTTTAGTATTTTCATCATAAATTTTCATCTTCTAATGTACTCCATTGTTGTGATGAAGTTCTTAGGACTATTTAGGTTCGATAAAGAGAAGATTTATCGATTAGTCCTTAAAACTGTTCACGATCAAATGATAGGTTGTTAATAAGAATGATAGCTTCTATCGAGCATAGGTCGCTGTAGGCCATATGGGTTGGTTGTCCTCTTAATTAAAAAGTATGGAGACACTGGCATGGCATACAGATGAGATATAAGGGTACATCATCATTGAACGTGACCAACTCCAGAGTATTCTGTTGTCGAAAATATCTCTGATAGGATATGGGTATAAGTGTCCCTTAGATCTGAGATCGCCTCAGTGACTTACAAGCAACTCACTGTGCTTTGGTACTGGACTAACTGAATTTTTAATTCAGTGACGGAAGGCTTTTGGGCACAGTCAAGTACTTGCGAAGTCAGAGTGTGATCGAGATGAGATTGACCACTCTAAGAGTTGGAGAAGAATGAGTCGCTGTATTTCAATTTAGCAAAACCTTGGCTAGGATAATCCATTAGATGGATTTGATATTTTGAAATACAATATGGACAACCTGATCAGAGTTGACAGTTAAACTCTGAGGTATCCTATGAGCATTTTGGTCAAGGGGATGAATTATATGGAAACTATATCTGCATGGGTTCTAAGGATGTTGCTCTATACATTTGACCTATTCGGTCGTCGGGTATCATTGCTAGTAAAGAAAAAAAAAACAGCTTTTTTTCTGTAGGATCTTCCAGATCTAATGAGATCTGGGGTGGAATATTTAAAAAAAAAATATCCTATAATATTTCAGATCTAAGATCTATTAGATCTAATTCTTATTATCTGATATTTAATCTAAAATTAAATCTAAAACTTGAGGATTAGAGAAATACCTCTAGAGTAACTAGATTACCCTGTAGATGATCATAGCAATGCCTGAGGTTCAAAAATAGCCACGCAGTCATCTGGCCTCTATCGGTATCCACTCAAGTAAAATCTGGATCATCTTCTCCTTGCAAATCTCTACTCCAAAAATCAGATCTGGAAGATCTTCAAAAGATCTTTTGAAGCTGGAGCAGCAGCTTCTCGACAAATCCCTGCAGCCTTCTGATCAGGGAGCCACCATGCCTTGGACAAAGCACCAGATGGACACTCAACTTCTTGGATGTGAAGAGGAGAGGGAGAGGAACAGAGGGGGCATAGAGAAGTGGAGGGGTTTCATATTTTTGTTAGGTATTGAGCAGATTCTCTAAACCCTAGGCGTAGACAGGGTTTAAATAGACCCTGCTACGCCATATAGTGCCACATCATTCGATCGATCAAAAAATTTCAATTAATTTTGAAAAAAATTTGATTGGTGGAGTGATGTCATCTGATCATATCAGATAAGAACCCCACCAAACTCTCCTACTATTGGTGCCAACACTGGATAAACACAGTGAGATTGGCTCTCAACAATTTGAGTCGATCAAGGCATAGAGTCCTCATCTCATGGGACTCTATCCTTATCCACTTGGGGTGCACGTCCAAACTGATCTTGGTGCACACTTTGAGGCCTAATTTAGCAGTTGAACACTCCACAAAAACTCTCCAATGACCTCTTGCCAAGTGGCCTTCAGTTCAAGATCCATAAGTCAACGTTTGATCGATGTCCTAAAATGAAAATGGTAGATGATAGGAATTGGCAGGTGTTGTCTTAAATTCATCTCATGAATTAAGATAAGATTTTTTTGAACTAGACTGGCTCCAGTTAGACTGAGAGAAACCTTTTCAAGATTCTCTGGGTGAGTCAAATTACATTTGGCTCAGTCAAGATGAAAAAGATTGCACGAGGAGAAAGTTAGGTTCAATCGTGTGCTAGCACGATTTTCTTGAACCTAATTGGATCTAATCCAAATCAATCGAACTGGGCTAGCTTGATTGATGATATCCAGACCCTAACTCTTGTTTGTGTTATCCAGTTACATTTATTTTTGTATGGTAATGAGACATGTCGTGATCTCATCATCGACATCATCGAAACTCCTTTCGATGGACCAGAACTTTTCTGATTCAGACAATTAGAATGATCGATCATCAAGATCATTCTAATTGCTTCCAAAATCCATCAGTGACACCTAGCAGTATATGGTAGCAATCCATCAGAAATAAAGATGAACCTCTCAATGCAGCTACCTGTGTGATTGAGTTCTTCTATCATGAGTCCCGACTGAATTAGGGTTAAGGTGAACTCGTCAAACCCAACATCAGTCATATGAATCAATCGATCGATCCAAGTCCGATGTGAAACCTTGATGGAAAATTCTTTTCCATTATTTTACTCTACCATGGCCATGGACTTAAGGACTCGATCTTTCAATCATCATAGGACTACTTTTCTTATCTATCGAGGTTGATAGATCCCATCTTGGTGCAATCTGGTTCCTACAATGAATATGCCATAGCCAACATATACCTCAGGGTTTCGAATGACTAGGAGATCAAGTTATAGTGTAGTCAAACTATAAAACACTCAAGGTGAACTGTCGATGTACCTCAGGTCAAAGAACTAGACACACAGCTACAGCATCGAGTTAGTCATCGACGAGAAGGTAGACTTTCTTATGACTGCTCGAGGTGGTCATGCTCAGTACTCTCATTCTCAACGAATATCTGTACTCTCACTCTGGTGTCTCCATACCATAGACTCAATACTCATCTACCCTAAGAAAGCGATCATACACCAACCTTCCGGATCGATCACCATCCTCGTGATGATCCTATGGTCAGGAGCTATTTATGAGTTAGTTATGTAAATTCATGCCTTAAATTTTCAACTCTTGAAAATATGAATTAACATTCCTACTAACTCAAAGGATGTATCACGGACATAATGTACATAATGTGATAGTAGAATAATCTTTTTTTCATTTATAGTCAAAATTATAAATTTGCCCTTACATTTGTACAGGAATGTGTCAGCCAATCTGGCATCTAGGACACACTTCTAACAAACTCTCACTTGACCTAATGCCAATTGGCTACATATCTAAGTCCCATCTTCTCAAAGTGGGCTTCGATCTTCTACTGGCCTAATGGCTTTGTTAGTGGGTCTGCCACATTATCTGTGGAGTCGACTCTCTTAACCTCAACATAATCTTTTTTGAGGTAATCATGGATCAGATAGAATTGCCGCTCGATATGCTTGAACTTCTGGTGAGACCTTGGCTCCTTAGCTAGGGCTATGGCGCCATTATTGTCTTAGTAAAGAGGGATAGCATCCGATGACATTACTCCAAGCTCTACGGCAAACTTCTTGTACCAGAATGCCTCCTTCACAGCTTTCGATGCAGCAATATACTCTGCCTCCATGGTGGAATCAGCAATTACCATTTGCTTGAAACTTTTTCAGCTGACTGCACCACCATTGCAAATGAACAAACTCCCAGATGTCGACTTTCGATCATCTATATCAGACATAAAGTCTGAGTCTGTAAATCTCTGAACCTGGAGTTCTCCATTTTCAAAGATTAGAAACATATCCTTAGTCCTTCTCAAGTACTTAAGGATACATTTCACAAAAGTCCAGTGCTCTTCATCTGGATTCGACTGATATCTGCTTGTGACACTCACAGCATGGGCTATATCAGGTCGTGTACATAGCATGGCATACATGAGGCTCCCTATTGCGAAAGCATAAGGGATCTTGCTCATGCATTCAATCTCCTCAGGTATGCTAGGGCACATCTTCTTGGAGAGATGAATGCCATGTCTAAAAGGTACTAAACCTCTTTTGGAGTTTTCCATACTAAACCTTTTTAGCACCTCCTCTATGTACATCTTCTGTGAAAGTCCCAGCATCCTATTTGGTCTATCTCTATAGACCATAATACCTAGTATAAAGAATGCCTCACCTAGATCTTTCATAGAGAACTCCTTAGACAACCATATTTTGACTGAGGTCAACATGGAAATATCATTCCCACTTAGGAGGATGTCATCTACGTACAGTACGAGGAAGACAACTGTGCTCCCACTGACCTTCTTGAATAAACATGGTTCCTCCTCATTCTTGATAAAACCAAACATTTTGATAACATCATTGAAACGAGTATTCCAGCTCCGAGTGCTTGCTTAAGTCCATAAATGGACCTTTGTAGCTTACAGACCTTGTGATCATCATCACTGGATGTGAAACTAAGCGGCTGTTCCATATAGATATCTTCCTCAAGATATCTATTTAAGAACGCTGTTTTCACATCCATCTGTCATATTTCATAATCAAAATAGGCTGCAACAGCAAGCAATATGCGGATAGATTTTAGCATGGCTACGGGCGAGAAGGTATCCTGATAGTCAATACCTTCACGCTGACTATAACCTTTCGCTACGAGCCTAGCCTTGAATATCTCCACATTCCTATCTGCACCTATCTTTCTCTTGAAGATCCATTTACACCTTATTGGTACAATACCTTCAAGTGGATCTACCAAGGTCCAGACTTGGTTTGAGTGCATCGAGTTAATTTCTGATCTCATTACCTCTAACCATTTCATGGAGTCGATATTTGATATCGCCTCGTCATAGGTCTTGGGGTAATCACCATGAGCCTTATTTTCCGTGAGAAATATTTTCTCTACATCCTCTTGTATAGTACCTAAGTACCTTTCAGGAGGACAGAAAATCCTAGTCGATCTACGAGGTGGAAGAGGTTGTGTTAGGACTGGTTCTAATTGATTGGGTTCCTCAGGTTCTTTAGCTCATTGCTCTTGAGAGACATTCTCCTTGAGCTTAATTATTCTTCCGATGCCATCATCTTGAATAAACTATTTTTCAAGAAAAATAGCATATCGATTCACAATCACATTGTGATCTTCTGGAATATAGAAATAGTATCCTAATGACTCTTTAGGATATCCTATGAACCAAGCTCTAAAAGATCTGAACTCTAACTTGTCCGTCTGCTGTCTCTTGACATGAGTCGGACAACCCCAAATTCTAAGATGACTCAGACTTAGCTTCTTATCATGCCATATCACATACAGTATGGTAGGAACAGTTTTAGAGAGAATCCTATTCAATACATATATTACTGTTGTTGGTGCAAAAATCTGCTTGCGCCGGAGAAGCTGGAGTTGGGGAAGCCGCGGTCGCCGCCGGGACCTGCAAAGGAAGTCTAAACCGGAGGTGGGGTTGCTCCGGCAAGACCCTCCGACGCTCAAGTCAGTTCTCTGCCTCAACAAGAATGGAGTGCTCGAACGGAGAATTTTAGCAGAATTTTGAGATAAGAAATGAGCTTATAGAATAACGTATCTGGGTCCCCCTTTTTATAGGCAGAGGAGGTAACAGATTGATGGCAACGTTTGTAACCGCCTGGTAGTGAGCCGCCCATAGTCAGGAGGAATCTACTGCAAAGAGTAGTGGAGTAGACCCGTAGCCATCACTGGGGCATGCCACGTGGAATCTGCCGCGGGAAGTGGGGCGCGGATGCTGTCGCATCTTGCCAGCGGATGGGAGAATCGTGAGATATCCGTTGCAGGAGGTGGAGCAGGATCGCGGCCGTTTATCGTGGCCTGTCAGGTAGTAATGGAGCCGCGTGGGCGTGGGATCCGTCGTAGGGAGTGGAGCAGTGTTGCGACCGTTACTGCGGCCTGTCAAGGAGTGATGGAGCTGCGCGGAGTCCGCCGTAGGAAGTGGAGCAGGGTCGTGGCCGTGGTTGTGGCCTGGGAGTGCAGATCTGCTGGCTGAAGCTCGGCAGCAGTCGGAGTCCGGCCCCCGTAGGGGTCTGGGCGGAGTCCTCCTTGCGATTGGGGTCGTGGGTGGAGCCCAGCTCCCGTGGGAGTCTGGGCGGAGTCCTCCTTGCGATTGGGGTCGTAGGTGGAGCCCGGCTCCCGTGGGAGTTCGGGTGAACCCCCTGCAATCAAAATCAGATACAGAGTCCGGCTCCCATAGGAGTCCGGACAAGGCTTACTAACAGCTGACGTTGTGGACGGAGCCCGGCTCTCGTAGGGGTCCAGGCGGAGTCCACCTGAGGTTGTAGTTGTTGGCGGAGTCCGGCCCCCGTAGGAGTCCGGACGGAGTCCGGACACGGTCTGTCTGTAGACGTCGGAGTTGAGGACGGAGTCCGGCTCCCGTAGGAGTCCGGACGGAGTCCGCTTGCGGTTGATGTTGTCGGCGGAGTCTGGCTCCCGTAGGAGTCCGGATGAAGGCTGCTTGCAGCTGTTGGAGTTGAGGACGAAGCCCGGCTCCCGTGGGAGTCTGGGTGGAGTTTCCCTGCAATTAAAGTCAAAGGAGAGGTCCGACTCCCGTAGGAGTCCGGACGGAGGCTTACCAGCGATTGGAGTTGAGGGTGGAGTCCGGCTCCCGTAGGAGTCCGGGCGGAGTCTGCTCGCTGCTGAAGTTATCAGCGGAGTCCGGCTCCCGTAGGAGTCCGGACGTAGTCTGTCTTGCAGTAGGAGTTGTCGGTGGGGCCCGGCTCCCGTAGGAGTCCGGGCGGAGCTGTCCTGTAGCTGAAGTTGTTGGCGTCGAGGATGAAGACCGGCTCCCGTGGGAGTCCGGGCGGAGACTTCTTTTGAGGTCGGCCTTGTTGGCGGAGCTGTTGATTCTATGGAGGACTTCGGCTGGGGGTATTTTATACCCAACACCAGTCCCCCTACTTTCGAGTTTGAATTTCGAACGAAGGAAGTACAGAGAGATGGACACAGCCGAAGTCGTCCCTTCGAATCCTGCGCACCGCCGCCCCAGATATTTTGGCATTTAATGTGTGCACGTCAGAGCCCATTTTTCAGTGAAGGTGACCTGAGGAGTCTTTTCGGAACCCCCATCGGAACGCGATCCCAAGCGTCGTGCCACAGGAATTTGTGAACGGTCAACCCTCGATAGCGATGAGGGGGACATGCGCGACACGTGGCACGCACCAGTTGGCCCAGGAACACCCGCCGCCATAACTGTGCTAGGATCCGTCGGCTATTTAAACCCCCTAATCTCCCTTCATGGCTTCATCTTGCTGATAGGGCGGTGCCTTTCTTTCGCCTGAGAGCCTTGCTCCTTAGCTGCTTCCCTCGCACCAGTCCTCGCCTTCTCAGCCCCCCAATTCTTCTCTGAGGGTTCCCACGCCATGTCCTCTACCCCGGAGGCCATTCTGGAAAGGATGTCTAGGGCTTGGAGGAAGGCGAGGAGGAGAACGGCGGTCGGTGAGAATCTCCGTCGTTTCAAAGGGGGCTCAAAGAAGAATTCCTTCAACAACAGGGGTTTAATAATGGGGGCCGTCGGTGAAGTTATTCTACCCGAAAATTTTGGAGTAGCAAGGCGGGGTGATACCGGTCAAGAGGGCAGAGCTGTCGTCATAAGCTGTGGCGGGATCCTTGATGCCGTCGGGGCCGAGGGACCAGAGGCGGTCGGCGTCGATGGTGGGGCAGTGGAACTTGTTGCGGGGACGGTGGAAGTAGCGCATGCCGACCTTGCCGGAGCATTTTGGGTGGCAGCTTTCGCGGAGCATTCGGAGATGGAGCATATCTCTGGCATCACCACTGCTTCCAAGGTGACTCCGGCTCTTCTTGAAACAGGTCTTCATCACTGCAGCCGTTGACCTTACCGCCCCCGGGGATCTATCCCACCCTTTTCCCCCTAGGGTTGGGACTTCGGAGATAGAGCGAAGCGAGGTGGGGCGAGAGCTGTTACACGCACTGGAGAACGCGGCTGAGAAGGAAGAGACGGGAAGAGGAGTTTGCAGCTCGGAGCGGCCTCCGGTTCATCCTTCCCGAACCGTGTTCGCGAGGCTTGTGATGATGTGTATCTCTTTTTTTTTTTTTTCTTGACCCACCGGGTCTTGTAACGTATATCTTGTTAAATGAGAAGAAGATTTTGTTACCTCGTCTGCATCTCGCAATAAATAGTTGTCTGTCGAACTTCTTCCTTTTCCTTTCCTCTTTCTTCCCTCTCTTCTTCTTTTCTTTTTCACATCATCCCAAGGTCATCGACGACATCTTTTATTCATGTAGGGTTGTTATTTGACGAGCTCCTTTTTGGCTTTTACACCGTTCGAAGATACTCAGTTGTCATTCCGTTAATGGCTGCAGGCTCGCTTGGGGCCACTCGGGCCCGAGGTCCCTCCTATGGCTTGAATTCGGGGATCCGAGCTTCCGTTGCCCTCGGGCACTATTTGCTTTCCTTCCTTTTTTGCTTGGAGTTTTTTTTTTTTCTTTTTTTTCGCTGAAGTCGAAGCTAAGTTCGGCTCCCGTGGGAGTCCGAACGGAGAATCCCTCTTGAAGTTGGAGTTGTGGGCGGAGCCCGGCCCTCGTAGGAGTCCGGGCGGAGCCTTCCTTGGCGTCGTAGACAGAGCCCGGCTCCCGTAGGAGTCAGGGTGAAGTTTTCATGCAATCAAAATCATAGGCAAGGTCCGGCTCCCGTAGGAGTCCGGACAAGGCTCAGTTGCTGTTGTCAGCGGAGCCCGGCTCCCGTAGGAGTCCGGGCGGGGTTATCCTGTAATTGATGTCGGCGATGGAGCCCGGCTCCCATAGGAGTCCGGGCTGGGCTTACCATCGATCGAAGTAGCTTAAGTTAGGGCAAGGTTTTCCTCTTGGAGGGCGCATATGGGCGTTGTAGGGCCCTTCCCCCCACCCGGTCTAAAAGGATCGGGCCTTCGACTTTGCTCAAGTTAGGGCGAGGTTCTCTTCCTGTCCCTAACAGGGCTGTGGGGCACATATGGGCATTGCAAGGCCTCTCCCCCCATCCGGTCTAAAAAGAACCGGGCCTTCGACTTTGCTCAAGTTAGGCGAGGTTCTCCTCCTGTCCCTAACAGGGCTGTGGGGGCACATATGGGCATTGCAAGGCCTCTCCCCCCATCCGGTCTAAAAGGAACCGGGCCTTCGACTTTGCTCAAGTTAGGGCGAGGTTCTCCTCCTGTCCCTAACAGGGCTGTGGGGGCACATATAGGCGTTGTAAGGCCTCTCCCCCCATCCGGTCTAAAAGGAACCGGGCCTTCGACTTTGGTCAAGTTAGGGTGAGGTTCTCCTCCTGTCCCTAACAGGGCTGTGGAGGCACATATGGGCGTTGTAAGGCCTCTCCCCCCATCCGGTCTAAAAGGAACCGGGCCTTCGACTTTGCTCAAGTTAGGGCGAGGTTCTCCTCCTGTCCCTAACAGGGCTGTGGGGGCACATATGGGCGTTGTAAGGCCTCTCCCCCCATCCGGTCTAAAAGGAACCGGGCCTTCGACTTTATGAGGTTGCCCCTTTGTTTTTGATACAGTTTGCTTGAATTGTCCAAAGACACATGGGTATGCGATTTTCGATTAAAACGAAGTCACTGGTAGTACATCCGTAAGTTTTCTGAGCTCCACGGTCGCGGGACGTCGGCTCCTCCGAGCTCCTTAAGATAATAAGTTCCGGGCCGAACTACTTCTTTGACCTCATAAGGTCCCTCCCAGTTCGGGGCGAGCTTTCCCCGGTCCTAAGGTTGCGAGACAGCAGCTCGTCGAAGCACTAGATCTCCTGCTTTAAAGGCTTTGTTCTTGACCCGGGCGTTGTAATATCGAGCAACTTTCTATCTGTAGGCTGCCATTCGAACCTGAGCAATCACCCATCTTTCTTCCAGCAGGTCGAGGTTGGCTCTGAGACTTTGTGCATTTTGGGGTTCGTCGAATGCCATGACTCGTGCCGACGGGAGTTTAAGCTCGATCGGGATGACGGCTTCCGTACCAAAGGCTAAAGCAAAGGGAGTCTCCCCTGTAGGTAACCTCTGGGTAGTTTGATACGCCCATAGCACATGATAAAGCTCGTCCGCCCAAGTTCCTTTTGCTTTTTTTGAGCCTTGTCTTAATCCCCTGCAAAAGGGTTCTGTTAGTCACCTCAGCTTCGCCGTTCGCCTGAGGATGGGCTACTGATGTGAAGTTGTGGAGATGTTTAGATCTTCATAGAATTCGGCGAATCTTGCTCCCGCGAATTGCCGTCCGTTATCAGTGATTAGGGTTCTAGGTAGACCGAACCTGCACACAATTGACTTCCAGACGAAATCTTGTACTTTCACTTCTGTGATTTTTGTAGTGGTTCGGCTTCAACCCATTTGGTGAAGTAGTCAATCGCTACAAGGAGAAACTTTCTTTGTCCAGACGCCATGGGAAAGGGGCCAAGGATGTCCATCCCCCATTGTGCAAAAGGCCATGGGGCACTCAGGGGTGTGAGCTAGTGGCGAGCTGTCTCTGGACGTTGGCGTATCTCTGGCATCGATTGCACTTTTTGACATATTCAATCGAATCATGATGCATCGTTGGCCAGTAATACCCTTGGCGGAGTAGCTTGTGGGATAAAGATCTGGCACCCAAATGGTTTCCGCAAGCTCCCTCGTGTACTTTCCATAAAGCGTAGTCAGCTTCCGAGGGCCGGAGGCACCTTAAGAGGGGCAAGGAGTATGATCTTTTGTACAATTTGCCCTCATAAAGGATGTATCGGGAGGCTTGATTTCGGAGCTTCCGAGTCTCCTTCGCGTCCCGGAGAAGAACTCCATCTCTAAGATAGGTTATCAGCGGGTCGACCCAGCTGGGCTCGTGGTCGATCTCCATTACGAGCCGTGATTCTTCTGTACTCGAATGTTTTAGAACTTCAAAGAGGATGCCTTTGGGCAATTCGGTCGGAGCCGACGTTGCCAGCTTGGAGAGAAGGCGGCTCTGGTATTCTCCGACCTTGGAATTTGCCTAATGTCGAAGTTGCTAAAGGCGGGGGTAAGCTCCTTCACTTTCTCAAGGTACTTGGCCATACTGTCCTCCCGTGCTTCATAACTCCCGCTGACTTGTCCCACCACAAGTTGGGAATCGCTGTGCACCCGGAGTTGACCTATTCCCAGCTCTTTGGCGATCCTTAATCCTGCAATCAGAGCCTCATATTCCGCTCCATTGTTTGTTGCGGGAAATTCGAAACGCAGAGCGTACTCCGCGATGACTCCCTCCGGGCTGACCAAGATCAGGCCTGCACCCGCGCCTGCCATGTTGGAAGATCCGTCCACATAGAGGGTCCAAAAGCAATCGGAGGGACCGGCTTCTTCGTTGGGGGAGTTCGGTTGAGACTTCAGGTCGTCAACTTTGCTTTGCTCAGGTTCGGCCTCCTCTGGGATGTTGCACTCTACAATGAAATCTGCCAATATTTGGGCCTTTACTGCCGGTCTAGGTCTGTAGTTGATGTCGAATTCCGTGAGCTCGATCGCCCATTTTGCCATCCTTCCAGAGGTATCAGCTCGGTGTAAAACTGCCTTGATCGGTTGATCGGTGAGTAGCGTCACAGTGTGCTCTTGAAAGTAAGGTCGGAGTCTCCGAGCTGCAACCAACAAGGCATAGGTCAGTTTTTCTAATTTAGTGTACCTGGTCTAGGCGTCCCTCAACACGCGGCTAATGTAGTAGACTGGCCGCTGGACTTTCGTTTCTTCTTTGACAAGGACAGCTGCGAGGGCCGTGGGAGAGACCGCCAGGTACAAAAATAGTTCCTCCCCAGGTTCAGGCTTCGCCAGCAGCGGGGGTGAGCTAAGGTAGCTTTTTAATTCTTCAAACACCTGTTGGCATTCAGAGGTCCAACAACTGTCATGAGATAATATCCCCAAAGAAGCTTAGGGAGGTCCGTGAAACTCATCATGGAACGAACCATATCTAATAGGATCCAATTCCTCCGTTCTGAAACTCCATTGAGTTGTGGCATTCCAGGTGGAGTCCATTGAGAGATTATGCCATTGTCCGACTAAGGTATTCACCTCCTCGATCTGATCGAAGAACCTTAATGGGCTTTTCTGTTTGTTTTTCTACCTCATACTCGAATTTTTTGAACTTTTCGAAGGCTTCAGATTTGTGTTTCATTAAAAACACATATCCATACCTAGACATATCATCGGTAAAGGTAATGAAGTAGATATAGTTGCCTCTAGCCGACACATCAAATGAGCCACACATATCTGTATGTACTAGTGCAAGTAGGTCTGTGGCCCTTTCCCCATGTCTCACAAAAGGGATCTTGGTCATTTTGCCTTGAAGGCATGATTCACAAATTGAATATGACTTGGAAGTCAACGGACTCAATAGTCCAAATTTCTCTAATTTGTTAATCTTGTCTTCCGCTATATGACCTAGCCTTAGGTGCCACAAATACCTATCATTTAGATTATCTCTAGGCCTTTTAATTCTATGGCATTCACATTTTGCTCGATATGAAATACAGATACATCAATATATAGCTGGTAGAGACCATTAATAAGAAAACCATTTACAACTTTATTATTTTCATAAAATATGTTACAATGGTCCTTATGAAAGCTAATCATATAGCCTTCTTGTGCTAAACATGAAACAGAAATCAAATTCCTACTTACTGCAGGCACATAATAACAGTCTCTAAGAACTAAATCTAATCCTAACGATAATCGTGGAGGGTAGGTTCTCACAGCCATAGCAGCAACTCTTACTCTGTTCCTGATGCATAAGATCATATCCCCATCCCTCAGCCTCCTGCTTTCCTTAAGATCATGCATAGAAGTGCACAAATGAGCACTAGAACCAAAGTCAAGTACCCAACTGGATGCAGAGGAAACCGTAAGATTAGATTCTATAACGAGCATACTTCCAGAAGGACCATCCTTCTTGTTCTTCAAGGTGGCCAGGCACTGAGGACAGTTCCATTTCTAATGGCCATCTGAATTGCAGTAGAAATATTTTCTCTTTTTAGAAGCCTTCTTCTTCGGTTCCATCTTCTTCCTTTTTCCATCCACCTTCTGCTTCTTCGCAGACTTTTTCTTCTTTCCAAAAGATTTTCTTTTGGAAGAAGTCTACTCTACAGTAAAGACTGAGCCTTTTGAACTCTTCAAAGAAAGCTCAGTCGTAACCAACATATTTATTAACTCAGCCAAGGTACACTGCATCTTATGCATATGGAAGTTCATGATGAACTGACCATATGCATCGGTCAAGGACTGAAGGATCACATCAATCTGAAAATCCTTGTCTAAGATGATACCGAGCTTCTCAAGCTCCTCAAGTGTTGTGATCCAGGTGGTGTGCCCAAGGCCCAGGGGACCAAGGCTAAGGCCAAGGTCCATCATTCATGAGGGCTTCATGGAGGCTCTAGGGCTAGTTGGGCCCTAGGTTGAAAGGCTGTGGCCTTTCAGGTTCTTGAGGTCTAGGTTATGTGGGCCTCAAGGGACCAACTCTTTATAGGCCAGGTCTGGGCCCAGGATAGATGAGATTAGATCGAGTCATGGGTGTACATGGGCTTGGGTTAACCTAATCTCCATAGAGTTGGTCAAGAAAGTTTTGGGTTTGGGTCACTTGACCCTGTGTTTATATATACATGCACTGTATAGGTTTGATTAAGCCAAGAAATACGAAAACCCTTTCTCCCAAGTCTCTCTTGTTGGAAAATGTATCCCAAAAAGCCAATCATCAAGCTGTTGACAGTTGAGCAACCAAGTATTGTAATTGATTTATTAATAAATAAAATATATTTGACATTTTCATCATAAGCTTTTATCTTCTAATGAACTCCGTTGTTATGATGAAGTCCTTAGGACTATTTAGATTCGATAAAGAGAGGATTTATCGATTAGTCCTTAAAACAGTTCACGACCAAATGATAGACTGTTAATAAGGACGACAGCTTCTATCGAGCATAGGTCGCTGTAGGCCATATGGGTTGGTTGTTCTCTTAACCAAAGAGTGTGGAGATACTGATATGGCATACAGGTGAGATGTACTGGTACATCATCATTTAACGTAATCAACTTCAGAGTATTCTGCTGTCGAGAATGTCTCTGATGGGATATAGGTATAAGTGTCCCTTAGACCTGAGATCGCCTCAGTGACTTGCAAGCAACTCACTGTGCTTTGGTATTGGACTAACTGAATTTTTAATTCAGGAACGGAAGGCTTCTGGGCACAGTCAAGTACTTATGAAATCAGAGTGTGATCGAGATGGGATTGACCACTCCAAGAGTTGGAGAAGAATGAGTCGATGTATTTCAATTTAGCAAAACTTGGCCAAGGTAATCCATCAGATGGATTTGATATTTTGAAATACAATGTGGACAACCTGATCAGAGTTGACAGTTGAACTCTGGGGTGTCCTATGATCATTTTGATCAAGGAGATGAATTATATGAAAACTATATCTGCATGAGTTCTAAGGATGTTGTTCTACACATTCGACCTATTCGGTCGTCGGGTACCATTGCTAGATGGTCACTTCGATTGGTATAAGAATTTATTCCTATACTACCGACTTAGGTTTGGACCTATGAGGTCATACACATTAGAGTTCATGATCAGATCGGATGGTTGATCAACGATTAAGAATCGTTCTAGGGTTAAATGATCAATACGATTGACATTTAACCCAGTGCAAGTGTTGCAGGAGGATCAATTAGCAATTTGATTGATAATTGACTTAATTTGATTAAGCCAATAGGCTGAGATTAAGTCTAATTAAATATAATTTAATTAGATTTGGTTTGGGCTTGATTGGATCAAGTCCAATTGGTTTATTGGATAAGCCAAGTGCAAGGAAAAACTAGTCCTAGTTCAACTAGGACTTGGGTCAATCTAATTTCTAATTTGATTTAGAAAATTAAATCAGATTTAAATCTAATTTAATCTGATTAAATTAGGTTCTTAATTAGGTTAAGACCTATTTTAGTTGGGTTGATCTAATTTTGGTTTGATTTAGTTTGAGAAACCAAATTAAAACAAGTCATAAGATAGAATACTAGTAAGACTAGGATTCCACCTTGCACCACATAAGCCTTCCCCACGCCCTCTCTCTCATTCAACGCCAATCTCCTCTTATTTTGTGTGACGAACGCTCTCTCCCAGGTCTCTCCCACATTCACAAAAGGTCTCTTCTCTTCTTTCTTACATGGAAGGTGGTTTGGATCAAATCAAAAAGGAATAAGTTTGGATTTTGAATTCTATGAGATAGAGTTTTAGAAATCCAAAACTCTTTCAATTTTGCATCAAATCTATCCAATTTTTTTTTTGAATTTTCATGAATTTTAGGGTACACATTATGCACCCTTTTCTAGTGATCCATGCACGAAAATAAGGAGGAGGTGCTCAAGAGTTGGGCGCCCCTTAACTTGCCATGTTTGGATAAGCCTTGACTAGGTATTTGACCTAGACAAGGACTCTATCATATCTCTCTATATAAAATGAGTTTCTTCATAAAATTTTTGAAAAAGATAGATATTTGAGACATCTTTGGGCCATCCAAAAATCAGAGAGAAAGACCTTTGGGTCATGGAGATATAAAAGACACAAGTTAGGGTATCTAGATAGAGAAACGAGAAGAAGAAGAGGGTCTTCTTCTAGGGTTATTCTTTTCATATCTTTCCTCCCTCCATCTTGAGTTTCCTGAGAGTGTCTCAGATTTGAAACTCCTCCTTCTACTTTTCATCTTTGGAAGAGTCCAAATCAAGAAGAAGGAGGCACCTGATCAACCATCAAAGAAGGATCAGTGCAGTACTAGCATACTGTGCTGATTTCCTGAAGCAGGACTTCTGATCAAGATTTGTGGGCTCGTGTGGACGACTCCTAGAGGTCGGACACGTGTGTGGCTTGCAACATCATCCTCAAGCCTGGATCAGCGAGGTTAGAACGTCTAACTTGCAAGGTAATAGATCTGATCTATTATTTAATACATACATTAGATGTAGTATAGAAACATGTTGATATGATCCACATGTAGTTCATGTTATATTTATATATTTTAATTTTTGATTTAATGCTATGTAGTAATCATGTAATAGGATCTTAGATCTAGGAATTCTCTAATTTTAAAAAATAATTTTGATTTATTTTAGTCTTCCGCTGTATGATCTTGAAAAGTTTCAAGATCTAACCCTGAAACTCTAGATCTGGTTCCTACATCTCTCTCTCTTTTCCCTCTCTCTCCAGCTATTCTCCATGCCCCGGGAGCAAGAAATCCTAGGGTTTCTTGCCGTCAGGTCCATAGAAGAAAGGAAAAGCAGGGGAGGCGCTAGGGTTTTGAGCCCCTCCCCCTTTGTGCTGCCAACCATATTGCCTCTCCCTCTTTTGCAGCCATCCAAACATCAGGTTCAGGACTTAAAATCTCTTGCTACAAGGTTGGTACAAGTTCCTCTCAGATCTGGAGTTGATCTGAGGTCGTTTGAGGCACGGGTGAGATCTCCATCAATAGATCTACAGGAAAGGCTGCAGCAGGATAGATCTGCAAGGTTTGGTTCTATCTATCTTCTTTCCTATCTAGAATGCCCCGATTCGAGATTTACGAATTGAAAAACCTCGATCCAGGCTTGATCTAGTTGGGTACCAGATCTTGGATTTTTTAGAGGTGATCTTAGAGGCATTCTTCATCTGGAACAAAAGGCTAATGAAGAAGACAGCAACCAGGTTGATTTCGTCAAGGGCCTTCAATCGAGTCCAGAAGTCTTTAGATTTGTTCGTTGGTGGTTCTGCTACACCCAAGGTCCGTGGGAGGAGTCAGGATCATGCTCCAATAGTTGGTATCAGAGCCACGGTGGTGAGGAAGCAGTTCCAAGCATGAGAAGTTAAAGATCCCAAGTGCTGAAAATTTTCAGCAAAGTACCATCAAGGTATATTCTACACTTCTTGATTTTATATTGCTTGTTTGGCTTGGATCCAGTCATGGGCAGCTATATGAAGGTTGATTTTGAGAAGTTTGATGGCAAGAGAAATTTTTTCATGTGGAAAATCCGGGTGGAGGATCTTCTGGTGCAAGCAGATATAGATCAGGCTTTGGATGAGAAGCCTGAGGGAATGACAGATAGACAGTGGGCATCGTTGGAGAAAAAAGCATGCTCGGTGATTAGAAGATGTTTGGTGGATGTGGTGTTGTATTCAGTGCTGGAAGAAAAGACCCCGAAGGGCCTTTGGTCAAAGTTGCACACCATGTATATGGGGAAGAATATGTGCAACAAGCTGATGCTGAAGAAAAGGTTGTACAGTCTTCGGACGCAAGAGGGATCTGATGTGATTGGCCACATTTAGAGGTTCGACCACTTGTGCATAGAGTTGATGAATATCGGGGTGAAGCTGGATGAGGAGGACAAGTTTCTGTTGCTTTTGTGTTCGCTGCCAAGATCATATGACTCTTTGGTGACTACACTGCTCTATGGCAAGGAGACTCTGGAATATGAGGACATGGTCTCGGTGCTGAGGTCTAATGAGCAAAGAGAAAAGTTGACCAGAGATCGGGCTCCCCAAGAGGGTTTGGTAGTAAGGGAGAGGACAGGTAGAGGCAGAGGCAAAAGCAAGTCCAGGGGGCGGTACAAGTCCAGGAAGGAAAAGAAAGAGATGAAATACTTCAAGTGCAATGAGTTTGGGCACTTCAAGCGAGAATGTCCACTATGGAAGAGCAAGAAGGGAGAAAGAAGTGGCTCAGAATCAGTGAGTGCAGTTGTTGGGCAGCAGGTGGAGGAGATCTACTTGTGGTATCAGATGGTCATAGGCATTACACAGACGAGTGGACACTAGACTCTGCGTGCTCACATCACTACACACCACACAGGTCTTGGTTTGCGACATACACCAAGACAGATGAGGGATCAGTGACTCTAGGCGACAATCATCCTTGCAAGGTGGCTGGGATAGGGACAGTCAGGGTGAGGATGTTTGATGGGATTGTGAGGACATTGATAAATGTAAAGCACATCCTGGAGCTGGAAAAGAATCTGGTGTCACTAGGCTACTTGGAGCGCAGTGGATACAGCTTCAGCAGTAGGGCTAGAAGCGGAGTATTAAACATCTCCAATGGAGCTATGGTGGTGATAAGAGGCAGGAGGTTGGACAATAACCTCTATCGCATGGAGGGATCTGTGGTGACCGGAGAGTCTGATGCAGCAGTTGCAGCACAGGACCAGCAGGGGGCTGACAGGATGTGGCACTACCGCCTAGGCCACATGGGTGACAAGGGGCTGAGGGAGTTGAGCAGGAGAGGACTCATCTCTGATCTGGAGGATGGTGCTATAGGAGAGATCTGTGAGCCTTGCCAGATGGAAAAGCAGAGGATCAGTACAACCCGTAGTGCAGCCCCTCTGAAGTTAGTACACATGGATGTGTGGGGACCAGCCCCAGTTTCAGCTAGGAATGGGGCCAGATACTTCATGACCCTGATTGATGATTTTTCAAGGAAACTCTGGATTTACTTTATGAGAGAGAAGTCTGAGGTCTTCACCAAGTTCAAGATCTAGAGAGCTGAGGTGGAGAAGAAGCAGGGGAGGAGCGTAAAGTGTTTGAGGTCAGACAATGGCGGGGAGTACACTAGCAGAGAGTTTCAGGATTACTGTGAGGAGTGTGGGATCAGGAGACACTTCTCAGTTAAGGAGACTCCACAGCAGAATGTGGTGGCCGAGAGGATGAACAGAACACTTCTAGAAAAGGCACGATGCATGAGGCTACAGGCAGGGCTTCCAAAGGCATTCTGGGTTGACACAGTTGATGCAGCAGGTTACTTGGTCAATCGGTCACCTCACACCAGGTTGGATGGCAGGCTTCCAGAGGAGGTGTGGTCTGGGAGGACAGTTGGGCTGGACCATCTATGGGTATTTGGGTGCACGGCCTATATGCACATTGGAGCTGATGAGCAGAGCAAGCTAGACGCCAGATCATGCAAAACGGTGTTTCTAGGCTATCCGCAAGGAGTTAAGGGATACAGGCTGTGGGATCCCTTGGAAAAGAAGGTCATCATTAGTCGGGATGTGACTTTTTATGAGGAGTCAGTCCTACGGAGGCGAGCAGGCATGGAGGAGTAGCAGGAACAGGAGGAGGTCCAGTAGGGCACTGCTGGACAGCTTACCTCTTTGATTTTGCCTCTTGCAGGTACTACTGGAGGACGTGACATTCAGGTAGAGCACCTACCTAAGGTATCTCCATAGGTGGAGAGGACTCGGATGGATGATCGAGATAGATAGGTCCAACAGGAGCGAGCTGGACCGAGGACTGATATCGGTGTTGCCCTGCACAAGCCCAAGAGGACCATCAGGCAACCAGTCCGATATGGCTTCGAGGAGATGCTGTCATATGCCCTAGTGACAACGAATGGAGACCCATATACGTATCAGGAGACTATTGAGAGTCAGGACAAAGAGCGGTGGGTCTAGGCGATGTCAGAGGAGATGCAGTCTCTCCACCAGAACCAGACGTGGCGATTGGTGCAGTTACCACAAGGGAAGAGGCCCATTGGCTGCAAATGGGTCTACAGTCGCAAGGAAGGGCCTTCAGAGCAGGGAGGTATCAGATTCAAGGTGAGGTTAATGGCCAAGGGATACTCCCAGAAGGAAGGCATCGACTTCAGCGAGGTCTTCTCTCCCATCGTCAGATATACTTCCATCAGAATGTTGCTGAGCATTGTAGCAGCTCAGGATTTAGAGCTGGAGCAAATGGATGTCAAGACGACGTTCCTCCATGGGCATTTGGAGGAGAGGATTTACATGGAGCAGCCATCTGGTTTCAGGAATCCAGGATCAGAGGGAAATATTTGTTTGTTGCAGAAGTCGTTGTACGGGCTGAAGCAGTCGCCGAGGCAATGGTACAAGCGGTTCGACTCCTATGTGCTCAGCATTGGACTTTTCAGGTGCGAGTTTGATCCCTGTGTTTATGTTCAGTCTCTTGAAGATGGTTCTAGGGTGTTCCTACTCTTGTATGTGGATGACATGCTTATAGCATGCAAGAGTAGGAAGGTTGTGCAGGATCTGAAGGCATCCTTATCTCGGAAGTTTGAGATGAAGGATTTGGGCCCTACAAGGAAGATCCTAGGCATGGAGATTTTCAAAGACTGAGCCCAGAGGGTGCTACATCTATCTTAAGAGGGCTACATACAGAAGGTCTTAGAGAGGTTCGGGATGAAGGGAGTAAAGCCGACGGAGCTGCCACTTGCCAGTCACTTCAGACTCTCGAAGACCATGGCGCCACAGACTGAGGTGGAGGCTCAGGAGATGGAGACGGTTCCTTATGCTTTAGGAGTTGGGAGCTTGATGTATGCGATGGTCTGTTGTAGGCCAGACATCGCTCATGCAGTGAGTCAGGTTAGCAGGTTCATGGTGCAGCCTGGCAGGGAGCACTGGAGAGCTCTGAAGTGGATATTCAGATACCTGGCGGGTTCAATTGGAGTTGGCATCTGCTACGAACAGCGAGGAGGTGCAGTGGGATACTCTGACATGTCCAGAGAGTCTCAGGGGTTGATTGGTGGTTATGTAGATGCAGACTTTGGTGGAGATGTGGATACCCGGAGGTCTACGACAGGCTTCATCTTTAGCCTGTATGGAGGTCCTATTTCTTAGAGATCGAGTCTGCAGCCTATCACGGCCCTATCCACTACAGAGGCGGAATACATCAGGCTGACAGAAGCAGCTAAGGAGGTAATTTGGCTGAAGGGTTTGTTGACGGAGATGGGCCTTACTCAGGAGGCCATTAGAGTGCACTGTGACAGCCAGAGTGCACTTCTATTAGCACAGAACTCAGTCTATCATGCAAGGATAAAGCACATCGATATTCGGTATCATCGGATCAGGGAGCTTGTGGAGGATGGTGAGGTGGAGCTGGTAAAGGTACACACCAAGGAGAATCCAGCTGATGCACTTACGAAGGTACTTCCATGGGACAGCTTTCAAAGATGTGTTGAGCTGATTCGACTGATGGACAGAGTGGAGCTGGTTGAGGCCTTGGGACACCAAGGTGGAGATTGTTGTGATCCAGGTGGTGTGCCCAAGGCCTAGGGGACCAAGGCTAAGGCCAAGGTCCATCATTCATGAGGGCTTCATGGAGGCTCTAGGGCTAGTTGGGCCCTAGGTTGAAAGGCTGTGGGCCTTTCGGGTTCTTGAGGTCTAGATTATGTGGGCCTCAAGGGACCAACTCTTTATGGACCAGGTTTGGGCCCAGGATAGGTGAGATTAGATCGAGTCATGGGTGTACATGGGCTTGGGTTAACCTAATCTCTCATAGAGTTGGTCAAGGGAGTTTTGGGTTTGGGTCACTTGACCCTGTGTTTATATATACATGCACTGTATAGGTTTGATTAAGCCAAAGAATATGAAAATCCTTTCTCCCAAGTCTCTCTCTCTTCTTCCTCTCTCTCCAGCTATTCTCCATGCCTCAGGAGCAAGAAACCCTAGGGTTTCTTGCCGCCAGGTCCATAAAAGGCAGGAAAAGCAGGGGAGGTGCTAGGGTTTTGAGCCCCTCCCCCTTTGTGCTGCCAACCATATTGCCTCTCCCTCTCTTGTAACCACCCAAATATCAGGTCCAGGACTTGAAATCTCTTGCTATGAGGTTGGTACAAGTTTTTCTCAGATCTGGAGTTGATCTGAGGTCGTTTGTGGTGCAGGTGAGATCTCCATCAACAGATCTACAGGAAAGGCTGCAGCAGGACAAATCTGAAAGGTCTGGTTCTATCTACCTTCTTCCCTATCTAGAATGCCCCAATTTGAGATCTATGAATTGAAAGACCTCGGTCCAGGCCTGATCTGGTTGGGTACCAGATCTTGGATTTTTTAGAGGTGATCTTAGAGGTGTTCTTCATCTGGAACGAAAGGCTGACGAAGAAGACAGCAACCAGGCTGATTTCATCAAGGGCCGTCGATCAAGTCCAGAAGTCTCCAGATTTGTTCGTTGCTGATTTTGCTGCACCCAAGGTCCGTGGGAGGAGCTAAGATCATGCTCCAACATCAAGATCCTTGATCATTGTGAAACAATGATCTTGGACTGACTGCCCATCACGTATTTTAGCCTTAAAAAGTCTTTGGCAGACTTGATACTTGGCTGTGCGACTTTGTTCACCAAACAACTCTTGTAGGTGAGCCAACATTTGGTGGGTAGTCATAATGTTCTCATGATGGCACTGCAAGTCATCAGACATGGCACCCAACATGTAGTACTTGGCTTTGTTATCGTCATCCGTCTACTTTTTTAGAGACGCTCTCTATTCAACAGTCGGACGTGCTGGCATGACAAGTGGGTCTTGGTCCAAGACATGAGTCAGTTTTTTAAAACCCAGAACAATTCTATAGTTCCTCAATCAATCCTTAAAATTGGGTCCAGTCAATCTATGGGTGTCTAGTATTTTGGTCAGGGGGTTGGACGCAAACATGTTTCCTGTAGAGAGTCAAAAGTTTCTAGTTAGATTTTGTAATCAGACTTAACCAATTTGTTTAGGAGTTTTATTTTTAAACAAATTAGGCTCTCGCTATTTTCTCAGATCCCTATACTCCCTAGGTAGAGATGTGAAAATCTTCGTGATTAGTGATTTCTAGTGGGTGATGCGGTCTCACCGACTGGCTCATCACCTCACCTAACAATTATTGATGATGGATCAACCGATGAGTGGACAACTCTTATCCAAAGATTCTCTAATCATAGTTCATGCAAAACTTGGTCTCTAATTCATGAAGCTCACCATTTTCGAAATATTGCTTCAATCGTTAGTTAAGTCAAACCCACCATTTGTACGAACTAGATTCCTGATTAAGTCCCTCACCATATCCGGAATATTGAGCACAACCCATCCTCTAATCCGTAGCATCCAATGCCTAATGGACTTGCTTGCATCTTCCCAATGCAACTGAACTACTATAACCAGCCAAGAACAATCAACTCCGAGAAGGGCCTGCACATCCACAATGGTGGAAGACCTTAGACTTAATATTTTCTTAGGAAGATTTCATTTAGGTCTCATTAAACTTGACATAGTCATAACGATTATGACTAACCTAGTGGCATGGGTTATCTTGAATTGTTAGTCACCTCAAATCAGAACTGGGTCAACACATATAGCCAGGTAAGTGAGACTGGTGGAAGGGATATGCCATTAATTGGATAAGAATGCATTCGAGTCGAGTAGCTCCCAATTAAAAATCATTCGATCGCATCTGTCCAACTTACCTTAGACACCAAATTGTCGAACCAGAACCAATTGGATTAGCCTACAATCCAGGCTCTAACCACTGAGCCAAATTAGGTCTTAACTTGATCGAGTTACATATGAATGTGATTCGACTTTGACCTAGACTTAATCCTATTACACTGGTCAATTATTAGCTTTCATGATTCCACCTAACTAACTTTTGATTCAGTTTGATCAATCGCTAGACCTAATTGAGCTACCCAAGCCCGAACTCAATTTTATAAAAAAGACTTAGATCTAAAATTCTCAATTTTAGATCTAATTTAATTTCATAAGCTTAATTCATTAATTAAGTCTTGGGTTCATAAACAAAATATGTAAAATAAATCCTAGGGTTTCAGGATCTAGAGTTTTGCAGAAAAGTAAGTTTGATTTCTGATTAAAAATGAACGTGCAACACCCCTACATGCTATAAAAATACCCCATTGAATGGGAGGAGAGGGTCTTAAACCCTACTTTGTTCTTATGATTGGACGGCCATGAGGAACACCTTAATTAGAAATATTGATTTAACTACAAAACTAGTTAGATCTAAGTTACATATCACATATATAATTTCAGATCTAACTTATATATACTTTGCATACATCTCATATATTAAAATCTGATCTAATTAGCATGCTTTCAGATCGGATACATCACATGTAACATCTGAAAAATAAGATTTAAATTGAACTATTTAATATAAAATATATTCTAGACAGTTACTAGAATAATTCTACAACTAGTCTAGGCATGCAGCAGATCAATCTTATGAATTAATTAAATTATATTTTTTATTTTTTGATCTGAATATAATATTTATAATATCAAAAAATTAGAAAATAAATTAAATCTAATTTATATTTTAATCATATTAAAACATAAAACTTCAAGACTATTCATAGTTTAAACTATTCCTAGTCTAGTCATGCATCTCATACATGTTAGATCTACTTAGATTTAATTTTAAATTTTCTGATTTCAAATCCAATCACATCTAATGTGACATCTAAAATCCATTAATATCAAATAAATAAAAATAAAAATTAGATCTAAATTAGATCTAAAATAGAGCCATCAGCTTGGCTCTGATACCAGTTGAAGGGAAAAAAACTGATTTTTTTTCCTGTAGGATCTTCCAGATCTAATGAGATCTGGGATGAAATATTAAAAAAAAATATTCTATAATATTTTAGATCTAAGATCTATTTGATCTAATTTTTATTATTTAATATTTAATCTAAAATTAAATCTAAAACTTGAGGATTAGAAAAATACCTGTAGGGTAACTAGATTACCCCGTAGATGATCATAGCAACGCCCGAGGTTCAAAAATAGCCACGTAGTCGCTTGGCCTCTACCAGTATCCACTCAAGTAGGATCTAAATCATCTTCTCCTTGCAAATCTCTACTCCAAAAATTAGATCTGGATCTGATCTGAAAGATCTTCAAAAGATCTTCTGAAGCTTGAGCAGCAGCTTCTCGATAAATTCCTGCAGCCTTCTGATCAAGGAGCCACCACACCTTGGATAAGCACCAGATGGATGCCCAACTTCTTAGACATGAAGAGGAGAAGGAGAGGAATAGAGGGGTGTAGAGAAGTGGAGGGGTTTCACATTTTTGTTTGGTATTGAGTAAATTCTCTAAACCCTAGGCGCAGACAGGGTTTAAATAGAACCTGCTGCGCCATGCAATGCCACATCATTCGACCAATCAAAAAATTTCAATTAATTTTGAAAAAATTTTGATTGGTGGAGTGATGTCATCTGATCATATCAGATAAGAACCCCACCAAACCCTCCTACTGTTGGCATTAACACTGGATAAACATAATGAGATTGGCGCCCAATAGTTTGAGTCGATCAAGATATAGAGTCCTCATCTCATAGGACTCTATCCTTATCCACTTGGGGTGCACGCCCAATCTGATCTTGGCACCCATTTTGAGGCCTAATTTAGTAGGTGGACACTCCATAAAAACTCTCCAATGACCTCTTGCTAAGTGGCCTTCAGTTCAAGATCCATAAGTCAACGTTTGACCAATGTCCTAAAACGGAAATGGCAGGTGATAGGAATTGGAAGGTATTGTCTTAAATTTATCTCATGAATTAAGATAAGACTTTTCTGAGCTAGACTGGCTCCAGTCAGACTGAGAGAAACCTTCTCAAGGTTCTCTGAATGAGTCAGATCACATTTGGCTCAGTCGAGATGAAAAAGATGGTATGAAGAGAAAGTTAGGCTCAATCATGTGCTAGCACAATTTTCTTGAACCTAATTGGATCTAATCCAAATCAATCGAACTGGGCTAGCTTGATTGATGACATTCAAACCCTAACTCTTATTTGTGTGATCTAGTTAGGTTCATTTTCATATGGTAATGAGACATGCCGTGATCTCATCATCGACATCATCGAAACTCCTTTCGATAAACCAGAACTCTTCTGATTCAGACAATTAGAATGATCGATCATCAAGATCATTCTAATTACTTCCAAAATCCATCAGTGACACCTAGCAGTATATGGTGGCAACTCATTAGAAATGAAGATGAATCTCTCGGTGCAGCTACCTGTGTGATTGAGTTCTTCTATTATGAGTCCCGACTGAATTAGGGTTAAGGTGAACTCGTCAAACCCAACATCAGTCATATGAATCAATCGATCGATCCAAGTCCGATGTGAAACCTTAATAGAAAATTCTTTTCTATTATTTCACTCTGTCATGGCCATGGGCTTAAGAACTCGATCTTTCGATCATCATAGGACTACTCCTCTTATCTACCAAGGTTGATAGATCCCATCTTGGTGCAATTTGGTTCCTATAATGAATATGCCATAGCCAACATACACCTCAAGATTTCAAATGGCTAGGAGACTGAGTTATGGTGTAGTCAAACTATAACACACTCAAGATGAACTGTCGATGTACCTCAGGTCAAAGAACTAGACACACAGCTGCAGCATCGAGCTAGTTATCGACGAGAAGGTAGACTTCCTTATGACTACTCGAGGTGGTCACGCTCAGTACTCTCGTTCTCAACGAATATCTGTACTCTCACTCTGGTGTCTCCACACTGTAGACTCAAGACTCATCTATCCTAAGGAAGTGATCATACACCAACCTTTTGGATCGATCACCATTTTCGTGATGATCCTATGGTCAGGAGCTGTTTATGAGTTAATTATGTAAATTCATGTCATAAATTTCCAACTCTTGAAAATATGAATTAATATTCCTACTAACTCAAAGGATATATCACAGATATAATATACATAATGTGATAGTAGAATAATCCTTTTATTCATTTATAGTCAAAATTATAAATTTTCCTTACATTTATACAGGAATGTGTCAGCCAATCTGGCATCTAGGGCACACATCTAACAGCTAGATGGTCACTTTGATTGGTACAGAAATTTATTCCTATGCCATCAGTTTAGGTTTGGATCTATGAGGTCACACACACTAAAGTTCATGATCCGATCGGATGGTTGATCAACGATTAAGAATCGTTCTAGGGTTAAACGATCAATACGATTGACATTTAACCTAGTGCAAGTGTTGCAGGAGGATCAATTAGCAATTTGATTACTAATTGACATAATTTAATTAAACCAATGGGCTGAGATTAAGTTTAATTGAATATAATTTAATTAGATTTAGTTTGGGCTTGATTGGATCAAGTCCAATTGGTTTATTGGATAAGCCAAATGCAAGAAAAAACTAGTCCTAGTCCAATTAGGACTTGGATCAACCTAATTTCTAATTCGATTAAAAATTAAATCAAATTTAAATTAAATTTAATTTGATTAAATTAGGTTCTTAATTGGGTTAAGATCTATTTTAATTAGGTTTATTTGATTTTGGTTTGATTTGATTTGAGATATCAAATTTGAACAAGTCATAAATTGAATCCTAGTAAGACTAAGATTCCACCTTGCGCCACCTTAGCCCCCCACACCCACTCTCTTTTATTTTGTGTGACAAACCTTTTCTCCCAGGCTTTCACACATGTCTAAAGCTTTCTTCTCTTTCTCTCTTACATGGAATGTGGTTGTGGACCAAGTCAAAGTAGGAATTAGTTTGGATTTCAAATTCAATAAGATAGAATTTTAGAAAACCAAAGCTCTTTTCTTATGGCACTATTTTTACCTAGATTTTTTTTGATATTTTTGTGGCTTTTATGGCACATATTGTGTGTCCTTTTCTGATGGTCCATGATAGAAAAAGAAGGAGGAGGCACCCAAGAGTTGGGCACCACTTGTCTTGCGCAGTTTGGATTTTCCTTGACTAGGTATTTGACCTAGACAAAGATTCTTCATATCTCATTATTTAAAATAAATTTCTTCTTTAGATTTTTGTGAATTATAGAGCATTGAGAGAGCTTTGGGGCATGTGAAAATCAGGGAGAAAGAATGTTGGGGTGTGGAGATATAATAGACACAAAACTAGGTGTCTAGGTGAGAGCAAAGAGAAGAAGAAGAGGGTCTTCTTCTAGGGTTGTTGAGTTCACCTCTTTTCTTTCTCTATTTGTGAGTTTTCTGAGAGTGTCTCACATCTAAAACTCCTTCTCCTACATTTTATCTTTGAAAGAGTCTAAATCAAGAAGAAGGAAGCATCTGATCGACCATCGAAAAAGGATCAGCACAGTACTAGCATACTGTGTTGATTTTCTGGATTAGGACTTCTGATTGTGATTCGTGGACTTGTGTGGACTACTCCTAGAGGTCGGACATATGTGCAGCTCACAACATCATCCTCAAACTCAGATTAGAAAAGTTAGAACATCTAACTTGCAAGGTAATAGTCTGATTTATTATATTTTACATACATTAGATGTAGTATAGAAACATGTTGATATGATCAACATGTAGTTCTTGCTCTTTATATTTTAATTTTTGATTTAATATCATGTAAATAATCATATAATAGGATCTTAGATCTAGAGATTCTCTAATTTTATAAGATAAATTTTGATTTATTTTAGTCTTTCGCTGTCTGATCTTGAAAAAATTTCAAGATCTAACCCTGAAATCCTAGATCTAGTTCCTTCAATTAGTATCAGAGCCTAGGTTATTTATTACATGATTATTTAAATATACTTAGATTATTTCTTAGATTAGATCTAATTTATAATCTGATTGTTAAATCTGAAATTAAAATTTTTAGATCAATCACAAACTGTAGGTTGTCCGGCTGTAAGGTTTACACTTTACAGTGCAAAGGTTGTCCTAGTTCGTGTAGATCTATCTTTAATCATAAATTTGTTAGATGTGATCTAGATTAAATTTATGATTTATTAGATTTAAAAGATATTTAAATCTAAAATAAAATCTCTTTGTTAATAATTTTTGTGCATAGAACCATCATATATTTGTCTAAAAAATTTATCCAGTTTAAAGTTGAAATTATTTCAATTACATGAACCTGTTTAAATTAGATCTAAAGTAGTTTCATGCTTATTTTACTTGCATTTTGATTATGAATCAAACATGCAACTTGGTTGGTAAGAACCATATTATAAAAATACTTTACAAATATGAAAATTATTTTCGAAAAGCCGAACCCTAACCCTCAGCCCAAAACTTAATTGAGAATTAAGAAGTTGTTTGATTAGGTTCTAGGATTATGAATTGAAGAACCTAAGACACAAAGCATAACACATTAGGTTAATGGGTTAGTGAGAATTAGGTCCATTAATTGGGTTTGACCTAAGATTAGATTGAAGATGGACTTAATTAGAGAATTGACTAAATCTAATCAATTGTTGTCTTAGATTAGGTCAAGGATTCTCTAGATCAATTATAATAGTTGTAGTTGGTCAAGTCCATGTCTTTAACGAGAATCAAATGGACTTGATTCTTGGCTAAGCGGTCTAGCACAAACTGTTAGGTTGATCTAATCAAAACTAATTAAATCAGTTGGTGTCTAAGGTAAACCAGACCGGTAGTTTTTAATTGACAGACCGCTTACCTGGCCATTTTTGATGGTGTCTAAGGCAAGCTTTGGCAGACCCTCCCACTGATCGAACTTGCCTGGCCTCTTGGTGAAATTATGTTTTGATCAGATCACTTGACTATTCGAGCTGACCCATGTCAGCTAGATAAATCAGTGTGACTGATTTAGGTGCTCCTAGACCAGCCCTTTTAATGGCTCCCTTAAGCTGACTTGGTGAAGCTAGTGGGAGGATCATGATAAGCTGGTTCATCTGACCTCCTCTTCTAAATCAATTAAATCTTCTAAAATTATTAGATCCTTAAAATGAAATAGTTATGGTGATAACTAGATCATAGCCTCCCATTAAGTGGGTGATAATGGGTCCATCAGTCGGATAATCATTGGAGGTCCAAAGGCCTAGTGTTTATCGGCTGATGGAATTGTCATTCATAATATGATTTTTTGACTGCATCTTTCTAAATGGTGGTTAGGTTAGCCAACCAAAGTTGGGCCTAATCATTCATTGGCTAGATGGACCAAGTATGGTCATGTTAATAGTTAGACCTAACCAGACCTTTTCAGTGGAGGCCAAAGCCTACTGATTAGGGACTGGGGCAAAATTAAAATTACTAAAAATTTTTTAGAGAAATAATTAGTTATGAACCTATTTTTAGATGTACATGGGTTGGCCAACCAAAGTTGGACTTGTGTGCAGTCTAAGTGGATTCTAGTACCCACTAAGAAATTAGGATAATTCCTCAAATTGGAGGTAGAGGCTATCAATTCGAATAAAATAGTGGGAGAAACCTTTTGATTAAAGTCTAAATCTTTAGGTTTAATGAATCAATTACTAATTAGGTTATGGTTTTTCTTTATGCAGATATGGCCACTTCCCTATCACTTTGATCATTATTGGACAATGATAAGTTGGTGGGATCCAACTTCGGTAGCTGGTACCGAAAGTTGAAGATAATTCTGAAGTATGAACGGATCTTATATGTGATAACGGATCATACACCTGAGGAGCCAGCTGCCAATGCATATGGAACAATCAGAGACACTAGAAGTGGCTCAGTGATTGGATTACGGTGTACTGCATCATGCTGGTTGCCATGAACAATGAGTTCAATCGCAGATTTGAGACGGCTCAGTCAAAGAACATGCTTCAAGTGTTGGAGGATACCTTTGGCATACCCGATGATGTAGAGAGGCACAAGACTAGTTGTGCCATCTTCAACACCAAAATGCAGGATGGTACCTCTATCATTGATCATGTATTGTACATGATCGAGTTGATGGAGCGTTTGAGCAAGCTCAGCTTTCCCTTGCATGAGCAGCTTGGGAAAGATGCAATACTAAACTTGCTGCCCAAGTCTTATCTCTCAGTCCTCAATCATTATGGAATGACAAAGCCTGAAGTAAACTATCACGGGTTACTGAGGTTGCTTCAGAACTTTGAGAAGGATCACCAACTCCACAAGGAGTCGGTGAACTTAGTGGGAGGTTCGTCTTCTGGTTCTTGACCCTTTGAGAAAGGAAAGAAGAACAAGAAAAAGAAAGTGAAGAAGGTGCAAGTTCAGGCTGGGTCATCAGTGCAGGGCCAGACCAGAAAGATCAAGCCCGATAAGAGTCAAGCTGAATGCTTCTTTTGTAAGAAACAGAGACATTGGAAGAGAAACTATCCTCAGTATATTGTCTCCCTAGATCCAAACAGGCAGAGAAAGAAGCAAGCTGTTGCTAGGCAAGGTATTTATATGATAACTTTTTGCAATTTTTCTATTTGGGATATAACTGATTGGGTATTGGATACCGATAGCCCTTACCATATTTGCAATTCGTTGTAGGATTGCAGGTCAGTAGGAGATTCGAGCAAGGTGAGAGGTTCCTGAATGTTGGAGATGGAAGACCAGTTCCAGTTCTAGCATTAAGAATCTTGAAACTTGTATTTGAGTCCCATACCATTATTCTTAATGATTGTCATTTCTGTCCCAGTTTCTTTTTAAATATTATTTCTGTAGGCCTTCTGGCCAAAAATGATTATGAAATTTTAATAAAAAAATAAGTTTGTAATATCATTATGAATGGTATTACTATTTTTTGTGGACATTTGAACAATGGTGTGTATATGTTATCACAACCTGTTAATGTAGTCTATTCTACAGGCAAACACGCTAGATTAGATAGTGTATCAGATATCTACTTATGGCACTGTAGGCTAGGTCATATAAATAAGAACAGGATAAACAGGTTGACTTAAGAAGGAATCCTCGAAGTTAGTGATTATAAATTACTTTCAATCTGTGAGTCTTGTCTTCTTGGTCAAATGACCAAGTCACATTTTACTGAAAAAGATGAAAGAGCCACTGAGCTCTTGGGCCTAGTACATACTGATGTATATGGGTCCATGAGCACAAATGCTAGAGATGGATATTTCTACTTCATCACTTTACAGATGATCTATCTAGATATGGATATGTCTATCTGATGAAACATAAGTCGGATTCATTTGAAATGTTCAAATGATTCTGAAGTGAAGTAGAAAAATAAATTAGGAAGAGTATTAAAACTCTTTGGTCTAACCGAGGAGGGGAATACCTTTTTAGTGAGTTTCTCATATATCTAGGAGAGAATGAGATTCTCTCCCAATGGACTCCTCCAGGAACACCACAGCATAATGGTGTGTCTGAAAGGAGAAATCGAACTCTGTTAGACATGGTCCATCCATGATGGGTTTGCCTACTTGCCGATATCCTTCTGGGAATATGCACTCGAATCGATCTGTTATCTGTTAAATAAGTTCCAAGTAAGTCTGTAATTAAGACTCCATATAATACGACAGGGCATAAGCCAGCACTTTCACACCTTAGGGTCTGGGGGTGCCCGCTATGTCAAACGGTTAGTTACAGATAAACTTGGACCTAGATCTGACAAATGCATATTCATAGGGTACCCCGAAGAGATCAAAAGATATTTTTTCTACCATGCTGATGAACAAAAGGTATTCATCAGCCTTAAGGCAATCTTTTTAGAAAAGGAGTTTCTTGGTGAAGGAACCATTGCCTCTAAGGTTGAACTTGATGAAGTTCAACAGGAAGAAGGACCGACACCAATAGCTGAATTGAGTCGGATTTGATTAGATCAAATCTGAAGCCCAATGTACCAGCATCATTAAGGTGATTCGATAGAGTACGCATCAGTCGGACAGATACTATATTTTTTATCTGGATGGTGATCCCATCGAACTCGATGAGAACAATGAGGATCTGATCACCTATATGGATGCAATATAGAGACCTAATTCTGAGAAATGGTTGAAGCCATATAATCGAAATGGAGTCCATGAAGGTCAATGATGTATGGACATTGGTTGATTCACCTGAAGGGTCAAACCCATTAGGGTGTAAATGGTCTTCAAAAGGAAGAGGGGCGTAGACGGAAAGATGGAGATCAATAAAGCCCGTCTGGATTGCCAAGGGGTATCGTCAACATTATGGTATTGACTATAACGAGATGTTCTCCCTGTGGCAATGCTCAAATCCATTCGGATAATGCTTGCAATAGCTTCCATTGGATTATGAGATCTGGCAGATGGATATAAAGACAGCTTTTTGAATAGAGAGCTGACCGAAGAGGTATATATGATACAACCTGAGAGATTTATATCCACAGATGAGTCCAAGGTGTGCAAGCTTCAGAGATCCATTTATAGATTGAAGCAAGCTTCTCAAGTTGGAACATGCATTTTGATAAGGTGATCAAAACGTATGGCTTCATTAAGAATGGAGAAGAGCCTGCATCTATAAATGGGCAAATGGTCCAGTTGTGGTATTCTTGTCTTGTACATGGATGATATTCTCTTAATCAGAAATGACATCCCTGCACTACAGGGAATAAAAGTTTGGTTGTCATCACAGTTCTCCATGAAGGACTTGGGTGAAGCATCCTATATCCTAGGGATGAAGATCTATAGGGATAGATCTAAAAGATGCTTGATTATTCCAGTCCACGTATATAGATACTCTACTGAAGAGGTTCAGCATGGAAGAATTTCCAAGAAGGGCTATCTACTGATAAGCCATGAAATTTCTCTCTCTAAGAAGGAGAGTCG
>NC_026003.2:60086142-60153604 GCF_000442705.2 Elaeis guineensis
TAGTTTTTTAATTGGCAGCCGCTTACCTGGCCATTTTTTGATGGTGTCTAAGGCAAGCTTTGGCAGACCCTCCCACTGATCGAACTTGCCTGGCTCTTTGGTGAAATTATGTTTTGATCAGATCACTTGACTATTCGAGCTGACCCATGTCAGCTAGATAAATCAGTGTGACTGATTTAGGTGCTCCTAGACCAGCCCTTTTAATGGCTCCCTTAAGCTGACTTGGTGAAGCTAGTGGGAGGATCATGATAAGCTGGTTCATCTGACCTCCTCTTCTAAATCAATTAAATCTTCTAAAATTATTAGATCCTTAAAATGAAATAGTTATGGTGATAACTAGATCATAGCCTCCCATTAAGTGGGTGATAATGGGTCCATCAGTCGGATAATCATTGGAGGTCCAAAGGCCTAGTGTTTATCGGCTGATGGAATTGTCATTCATAATATGATTTTTTGACTGCATCTTTCTAAATGGTGGTTAGGTTAGCCAACCAAAGTTGGGCCTAATCATTCATTGGCTAGATGGACCAAGTATGGTCATGTTAATAGTTAGACCTAACCAGACCTTTTCAGTGGAGGCCAAAGCCTACTGATTAGGGACTGGGGCAAAATTAAAATTACTAAAAATTTTTTAGAGAAATAATTAGTTATGAACCTATTTTTAGATGTACATGGGTTGGCCAACCAAAGTTGGACTTGTGTGCAGTCTAAGTGGATTCTAGTACCCCACTAAGAAATTAGGATAATTCCTCAAATTGGAGGTAGAGGCTATCAATTCGAATAAAATAGTGGGAGAAACCTTTTGATTAAAGTCTAAATCTTTAGGTTTAATGAATCAATTACTAATTAGGTTATGGTTTTTCTTTATGCAGATATGGCCACTTCCCTATCACTTTGATCATTATTGGACAATGATAAGTTGGTGGGATCCAACTTCGGTAGCTGGTACCGAAAGTTGAAGATAATTCTGAAGTATGAACGGATCTTATATGTGATAACGGATCATACACCTGAGGAGCCAGCTGCCAATGCATATGGAACAATCAGAGACACTAGAAGTGGCTCAGTGATTGGATTACGGTGTACTGCATCATGCTGGTTGCCATGAACAATGAGTTCAATCGCAGATTTGAGACGGCTCAGTCAAAGAACATGCTTCAAGTGTTGGAGGATACCTTTGGCATACCCGATGATGTAGAGAGGCACAAGACTAGTTGTGCCATCTTCAACACCAAAATGCAGGATGGTACCTCTATCATTGATCATGTATTGTACATGATCGAGTTGATGGAGCGTTTGAGCAAGCTCAGCTTTCCCTTGCATGAGCAGCTTGGGAAAGATGCAATACTAAACTTGCTGCCCAAGTCTTATCTCTCAGTCCTCAATCATTATGGAATGACAAAGCCTGAAGTAAACTATCACGGGTTACTGAGGTTGCTTCAGAACTTTGAGAAGGATCACCAACTCCACAAGGAGTCGGTGAACTTAGTGGGAGGTTCGTCTTCTGGTTCTTGACCCTTTGAGAAAGGAAAGAAGAACAAGAAAAAGAAAGTGAAGAAGGTGCAAGTTCAGGCTGGGTCATCAGTGCAGGGCCAGACCAGAAAGATCAAGCCCGATAAGAGTCAAGCTGAATGCTTCTTTTGTAAGAAACAGAGACATTGGAAGAGAAACTATCCTCAGTATATTGTCTCCCTAGATCCAAACAGGCAGAGAAAGAAGCAAGCTGTTGCTAGGCAAGGTATTTATATGATAACTTTTTGCAATTTTTCTATTTGGGATATAACTGATTGGGTATTGGATACCGATAGCCCTTACCATATTTGCAATTCGTTGTAGGATTGCAGGTCAGTAGGAGATTCGAGCAAGGTGAGAGGTTCCTGAATGTTGGAGATGGAAGACCAGTTCCAGTTCTAGCATTAAGAATCTTGAAACTTGTATTTGAGTCCCATACCATTATTCTTAATGATTGTCATTTCTGTCCCAGTTTCTTTTTAAATATTATTTCTGTAGGCCTTCTGGCCAAAAATGATTATGAAATTTTAATAAAAAAATAAGTTTGTAATATCATTATGAATGGTATTACTATTTTTTGTGGACATTTGAACAATGGTGTGTATATGTTATCACAACCTGTTAATGTAGTCTATTCTACAGGCAAACACGCTAGATTAGATAGTGTATCAGATATCTACTTATGGCACTGTAGGCTAGGTCATATAAATAAGAACAGGATAAACAGGTTGACTTAAGAAGGAATCCTCGAAGTTAGTGATTATAAATTACTTTCAATCTGTGAGTCTTGTCTTCTTGGTCAAATGACCAAGTCACATTTTACTGAAAAAGATGAAAGAGCCACTGAGCTCTTGGGCCTAGTACATACTGATGTATATGGGTCCATGAGCACAAATGCTAGAGATGGATATTTCTACTTCATCACTTTTACAGATGATCTATCTAGATATGGATATGTCTATCTGATGAAACATAAGTCGGATTCATTTGAAATGTTCAAATAATTCTGAAGTGAAGTAGAAAAATAAATTAGGAAGAGTATTAAAACTCTTTGGTCTAACCGAGGAGGGAATACCTTTTTAGTGAGTTTCTCATATATCTAGGAGAGAATGAGATTCTCTCCCAATGGACTCCTCCAGGAACACCACAGCATAATGGTGTGTCTGAAAGGAGAAATCGAACTCTGTTAGACATGGTCCAATCCATGATGGGTCTTGCCAGCTTGCCGATATCCTTCTGGGGATATGCACTCGAATCGACCTGTTATTTGTTAAATAAGATTCCAAGTAAGTCTGTAATTAAGACTCCATATGAGATACGAACAGGGTGTAAGCCAGCACTTTCACACCTTAGGGTCTGGGGGTGCCCGACTTGTGTCAAATGGTTAGTTACAGATAAACTTGGACCTAGATCTGACAAATGCATATTTATAGGGTACCCCAAAGAGATCAAAAGATATTTTTTCTACCATGCTGATGAACAAAAGGTGTTCGTCAGCCTTAAGGCAACCTTTTTAGAAAAGAAGTTCCTTGGTGAAGGAACCGTTGCCTATAAGGTTGAACTTGATGAAGTTCAACAGGTAGAAGGACCAACACCAATAGCTAAACCTGAGTCGAATTTGATTAGATCAAATTCGGAGCCCAATGTACCTGCACCATTAAGATGATCCGGTAAAGTACTGCATCAGTCGGACAGATACTATGATTTTTTGATCCGAAACGGTGACCCATCGAACTCGATGAGAACGATGAGGATCCGATCACCTATATGGATGCAATGCAGAGATCTGATTTTGAAAAATGGCTTGAAGCCATGAAATTCGAAATGGAGTCCATGAAGGTCAACGATGTATGAACATTGGTTGACCCACCTGAAGGGATTAAACCCATTGGGTGTAAATGGATCTTCAAAAGGAAGAGGGGCATAGACGGAAAGATGAAGACCTATAAAGCCCATCTGGTTGCCAAGGGGTATCGTCAATATTATGGTATTGACTATAATGAGATGTTCTCTCCTGTGGCAATGCTCAAATCCATTCGGATAATGCTTGCAATAGCTATCCATCTGGATTATGAGATCTGGCAGATGGATGTAAAGACAGCTTTTTTGAATGGAGAGCTGACCGAAGAGGTGTATATGATACAACCTGAGAGGTTTACATCCACAGATGAGTCCATGGTATGCAAGCTTCAGAGATCCATTTATAGATTGAAGCAAGCTTCTCAGAGTTGGAACATGCATTTTGATAAGGTGATCAAAATGTATGGCTTCGTTAAGAATGGAGAAGAGCCTTGCATCTATAAATGGGCAAATGGTCCAGTTGTGGTATTCTTTGTCTTGTACATGGATGAATTCTTTTAATCAGGAATGACATCCCTGCACTACAGGGAATAAAAGTTTGGTTGTCATTGCAGTTCTTCATGAAGGACTTGGGTGAAGCATCCTACATTTAGGAATGAAGATCTATAGGGATAGATCTAAAAGGATGCTTGGATTATCTCTATCCATGTACATAGATACTGTGCTGAAGAGGTTCAGCATGGAGAATTCCAAGAAGGGCTATCTATCGATAGGCCATGGAATTTCTTTCTCTAAGAAGGATTGTCTGACAACTCCTGAAGAGAGAGAGCGTATGAGTAGAGTCCCATATGCTTCGATCGTGGGATCTATCATGTGCACCATAATATGTACAAGATCAAATGTGGCATACTCACTAGGAGTAGTGAGTAGATACCAATCTGATCCTAGAGAAAATCACTGGAAAGTGGTTAAAGCCATCCTTAAGTATTTGAGAAATACTAAAGATATAGTTGGTTTATGGCAAGTCAGATATGAAACTTGTGGGATTCACAGACTCCAGCTTTCAATCTGACCATGATGACAGCAGAAGCATGTCGGGTTATATCTTTACTCTGAATGATGGAGCCATCTGCTGGAAGAGTTTCAAGCAGCATACTGTGGCAGACTCTATTTGTGAGGCAGAGTATCTCACAGCATCGGATGCCACAAAGAAAGCTATGTGGCTGAGAAAATCCATTATCGAGCTTGGAGTAGCACCCTCCCTCGATGGTTCGGTCCTGCTCTACTGCGACAGCACTGGTGCCATTGCTTAGGTGAAGGAACCCAAAGTACACCAGCGGATGAAGCATATTTTGCACCGCTTCCACCTGATCTGGGAGATCATGGATCAAGGTGACGTCAACCTTCAGAAGATCAACGGAAAGAAAAATCTGACCGACCCCTTCCCTAAAGCCCTGGCGATAAAGGAGTTCGACAACAATAAGTCAAAGATAGATATTAGATATTAGGACAAGTGAAAGTTTTTGGAAAATATGTTCCAAAAGCCAATCATCAACCTGTTGACGGTTAAGCAAGCTTATATTATAATTGATTTGTTAATAAATAAAATATATTTTTAACATTTTCATCATAAGTTTTCATCTTCTAATGAACTTCATTGTTGTGATGAAGTCCTTAGGACTATTTAGGTTCAATAAAGAGAGGATTTATCGATTAGTCCTTAAAACTATTCACGACCAAATGATAGGCTATTAATAAGGACGACAGCTTCTATCGAGCATAGGTTGCTGTAGGCCATATGGGTTGGTTGTCCTCTTAACCAAGGAGTATAGAGATACTGGTATGGCATACAGATGAGATGTAAGGATACATCATCATTGAACGTGACCAATTCTAGAGTATTCTACTGTCGAAAATATCTCTGATGAGATATAGGTATAAGTGTCCCTTAGACCTGAGTTCGCCTCAGTGACTTGCAAGCAACTCACTATGCTTTGGTACTAAACTAACTAAATTTTTAATTCAATGATGGAAGGCTTCTGGGCACAGTCAAGTACTTGCGAAGTCAGAGTGTGATCAAGATGGGATTGACCACTCCAAGAGTTGGAGAAGAATGAGTCGCTGTATTTCAATTTAACAAAATCTTGGCCAGGATAATCCATCAAATGGATTTGATATTTTGAAATACAATATGGATAACCTGATCAGAGTTGATAGTTGAACTCTGAGGTGTCCTATGAGCATTTTGGTCAAGGAAATGAATTATATGGAAACTATATCCGCATGGATTCTAAGGATGTTGTTCTACACATTCGACCTATCCGATCATCGGATACCATTGCTAGATGGTCACTTCGATTGGTATAAAAATTTATTCTTATGCTATTAATTTAGGTTCAGACCTATGAGGTCACACACATTAGAGTTCATGATCTAATTGGATGGTTGATCAACGATTAAAAATCGTTCTAGGGTTAAACGATCAATACGATTGACATTTAACCTAGTGCAAGTGTTGCAGGAGGATCGATTAGCAATTTGATTACTAATTGACTTAATTTGATTAAGCCAATGGGTTGAGATTAAGTTTAATTGAATATGATTTAATTAGATTTAGTTTGAACTTGATTGGATCAAGTCTAATTGGTTTATTGAATAAGTCAAGTGCAAAAAAAAAACTAGTCCTAGTTCAATTAGGACTTAGGTCAACCTAATTTTTAATTCGATTAAAAAATTAAATCATATTTAAATCTAATTTAATTTGATTAAATTAAGTTTTTAATTGGGTTAAGATTTATTTTTAATTGAGTTGATTTAGTTTTAGTTTGATTTGATTTGAGAAACCAAATTTGAACAAGTCATGGATTGAATCCTAGTAAGACTAGGATTCTACCTTGCGCCACCTTAGCCCCCCACACCCACTCTCTCTTATTTTGTGTGACAAAACCTTCTCTCCTAGGCCTTCATACATGTCTAAATCTTTGCACTCTTTCTCTCTTACATGGAATGTGGTTGTGGACTAAGTCAAAGTAGGAATTAGTTTGGATTTCAAATTATATGAGATAGAATTTTAGGAAACCAAAACTCTTTCTTTATGGTACTGATTTTATCCAAATTTTTTTTGAGATTTTTGTAGCTTTTATGGCACATATTGTGCATCCTTTGCTGGTGGTCCATGGCATAAAAAGAAGGAAGGGGTGCCCAGGAGTTGGGCACCACTTGTCTTGCCCTGTTTGAATTTTTCTTGACTAGGTATTTGACGTAGACAAGGACTCTTCATATCTCATTATTTAAAATAAATTTCTTCTTGAGATTTTTATGGATTATAGAGAATTGAGAGACCTTTGGGGCATGTGAGAATCAGAGAGAAAGAGTATTGGGGCATAGAGATATAATAGATACAAAACTAAGTATCTGGGTGAGAGTAGAGAGAAGAAGAAGAGGGTCTTCTTCTAGAGTTGCTATGTTCACCTCTTTCCTTCCTCCATCTATGAGTTTTTTAAGAGTGTTTCATATATAAAACTTCTTTTCCTACTTCTCATCTTTGGAAGAGTCTAAATCAAGAAGAAGGAGACATCTGATCGACCATCGAAGAAGGATCAGCACAATATTAGCATACTGTGCTGATTTCCTGGACCAGGACTTCTGATCGTGATTCATGGGCTCGTATGGATGACTCTTAGAGGTTGGATGTATGTGTGGCTTGCAACATTATCCTCAAGTTTGGATCAACAAAGTTAGAATGTCTAACTTGCAAGGTAATAGATCTAATCTATTATATTTTACATACATTAGATGTAGTATAGAAACATGTTGATATGATCAACATATAGTTCTTGCTCTTTATATTTTAATTTTTGATTTAATACCATGTAATAATCATGTAATAGGATTTTTGATCTAAGAATTCTCTGATTTTATAAAATAAGATTTATTTTAGTCTACCACTGCATGATCTTGAAAAAATTTCAAGATCTAACCCTGAAACCCTAGATTTGATTTCTTCATCACCATATCCAGAACATCCCACACAAGGATTAGAGAATCAAGTTAGGTAGTGAACCAAAACATGGATCCATGTGTTGGAAAAGGTGCAGGATTTCATGCATGAATTTAAAAATATTTTTGAAATATAACGCAGTAGAACATGTAAATTAAACAATTTAATGTACAAATACATGCAATCAAATTATTAAACCCTACAATAAGGACCTATAACATGTCATATTGCATTTATAAATCAAAAAAATTAAAGCTTTGGTATTGATCAAATCAATACCCTAGATCTGAATCAAATCTAAAACCTAGATCATATCTAGATAAAAGAAGAGATCAGATCTCTTACCTTCATGCGGGTCGAGAACTCCATAGTTGATTTTTTTTATTACCTTTGGAGCCACACATGCGTCCGACCTCTACAGGTGATCCACATGAGGCTGCAACAAAATTGGAGGTTCCTCGAACGAAGATCAGCTCGAAGTGCTAGCTTCTTACAGATCCCTCCAGATGGTTAATCTAAAAAATATTCTTCAGATCTCTTGGATATTCCAAGTGATGAAGAATATGAGAAGGAATAAGGGAGAAGTCAAACCTTTTGGCCTTCCTAAAATCAAAAATAATATGTAAAAGAAAAGGGTCCTAAGAGAAGATAGATCTTCTCTTTCAGTACATCAACGATTGATGTTCTGAGAACATCTCTATGCTAGGACATGAGAAGACTTTCTTCTCTAGATATTTCTCAAATTTTTAGATCTTATGATATCTGATTTTTCTCATAGAAAGATCTCATGATTTATGGAGAAGAAGGGTTCTAAAAGAAACTTTAAGAGAAGACCTTCTTTTCTTCTTCTTCTCTCATCAGAACATGATCAGATCATGTCCAAAATTAGATCACCATGCACCAACTCATTGGAGCATGAATCTACCATGCCATCCATCTTTCTCTCTTAGAATTTTATCATATAAAAATATAAAATAAAGGGAGAATAATTTGAAAATAAAATAATAAGAGAGAACAATCTTCTCTCTTACCTTTTGTTTCTACAAGACATCAACTTTTGATCTCTTGATAGAAGACTCTTCTCTAAGATATTTGATGCCTCAAACCACCCATTCAATCCTCTTTCTCTCCCAAATTTTATCACATAAAAAACATAAAAAACAAAGAGAGAATAATATGAAAGAAAAATAATGAGAGAAGACAATCTTTTCTCTTACCTTTCTCTCTACAAGATATTAACCTTTGATCTCTTGATTGAAGACTCTCCTCCAAGGATAATGGCACCTCAAACCACTCATGCCCTCCTCTTTCTCCTCTGGTTTTTTATCTAAAAACCACAAACTTTTGACTCTTATTTCTTCTCATATGGGGCGGCACCAATATAAGAGGTAGATAAGGTCAAGAGTCCTAGTTAAACAAGGAACTTATGGGGCATCCAACTCTTGGACGCCCCCTCCCTCAAAAATTTCATAGAGAGCATGAAAATAACCACAAAAGGGGCAACAAAATAATAGTATAGGCTTGGAGAAAGTTGGCGCAAGAGAGGAGGGAGAGTCCTTGTGAAGAGGGACTCTTTCAAACAAAATAGATAAACCTAAACCACTTTCCATAATTAGCCAAATCACTTTCCATATTGAATCAAATCAAATTTGATTCAAATCTCTAGAATAAGTGGTGTGAGATAATATTCTTTGGATGTGGATATCATAGAAAAATATCTAGAAATTAATTAGTGGGCATGGCTTGAGATTTCTTAGATGGCGCAAGAGAAGAGATGGAGTCCTAGTCTAACTAGGATTCTTATGTAGATTAGGTCAAACACTTTGAACCCAATCTAAATTAATTACAACCTAATTAATAATGATCCTAGTCCAACTAGGAGTCCAATTAAATCAGATTAAACCATATTTAATTCTAATTTAAATCCTAACTTAATTAAAAATTAGGTGCATACAAGTCCTAGTCAAACAGGGACTTGTTCTCCCTTGCAATTGGCTTATCCAATAAACCAATTAGATTTAATCTAATTAAATTCAAACTAATTCTAATTGAATCAAATTCAATTAGACTTGATCTCAATCTAATTGCTCAATCAGATGGAGCCAATTAGGAATCCAATTGCTAATCGATCCTCCTGCAACACTTGCATTAGATCAAACATCAATCACATTGATCGTTTAACCTAAAATGATTCTCAATCATCGATTAACCATCTAATTAGGTTACAACCTCTTATATGTATGATCCTATAGGTTCGAACCTAAGTCAATAGCATAAGAATCAATTCTTGTACCAGTCGAAGTAACCATCTAGCGATGGTTTCCGACGTTCAGATAGGTCGAATGTATGCAAAGCAACATTCTAAGAACCCTGACCCATGGTTACCGTATAATTCATTCTTTTGACCAATAATACTCAAGATGACTTTGAGTATGCTATCAATCACTCATACAAGTCATCTCTATTATGTCTCAAAATTTTATAAATCCCGTGACTCCTCACGAGGATTACTCAGGCCTAGGTTTTGCTAAATTGAAACACAGCGAGACATTCTCTTTCTGAAGTTAATCAGGAGTGGTCAATCCCATCTTGACTCACACACCGACTTCACAAGTACATGACTATATCCAAAAATCTTTCGAACCTATATTAAAAATATAAACAGTCTGGCACCAAAGCACAGTGAGTTACTTGCAAGTCACCGTGGTGATCTCCGATCGGAGGGACACTTATACCCATTGGCCTTAGCTAACTACTCTTGACAGTAGAGTATTACATTGGTCACATTCAATGTAGATGTACTCTTATATCTCACTTGGATGCCATATTAGTGTCTCCACACCACTTGGTTACGAGGACAACCAATGCATATGGCATACAGCGACCTATACTTGATAAGTTATCATCCTTGTTAATAACTTATCATTTGGTCGTGAATAATTTAAGAACCATCCAATAAATACTCCTTTATCGATTGATTGTGGTTCTAAGGACTTCATCATAATTTATAAGTTCATTTAAGGAAGATAGAACTTTTATGATAAACCTGCCAAATAACTATTATTATTAGATAATTCATATACTAATTCCAATCATCTACCACTTAGATGATTGACTTTAGGACATATTTTCCAACATCATGTACATAAGGTACCATGGTGACCTCAGATCAAAGGATCACTTACACAACTCTCACTAGAGAATTATCATTGACATGTAAATAAGACTCCATCTGATTATTCTCTTGCAGGTCAATTCAGTAAACTCATTCTCTAATGAGCACCTATATTCTTGTATTAGTGTCACCACATAAGTGGTTATGAGATCAACCACTCTCATTTTTGAGCATACATAGGATGCCAATCTTACCGATATCATTGATCTCTGACTCAATGTACCAATGATTAGGAATATTTTAGATCAGGGCTATCAAAGATTTAAGTCTCACTGACGTGATCTCATCAAGGCCCTAAAATCATTGCCCAGACTATGAGGTTCATTATAATCTTAAAATTAATAAGATACAGCATATAACGAATCAAAAATAATAAGTTTATTAATAATATTAATATCAATTACATGAGTTTGGAAGATAAATTACTATAAACATCCTATCGCATCTCATATGCGATTGGCTTGTAGGGCATAATTCTTTCAATCTCTCACTTTCACTAAAATCAATCATCTCTATACTTGGTACCCATGCTATCAAGGTAGCAGTCAAACTGCTGCATTGACAAAGCCTTAGTGAATGGATCTTCCATATTATTATTGATGTCAACTCGCTCTACGATCACATCGTGTCTTTCGACTATCTCCTGAACGAGGTGAAACCATCTTAGGATGTACTTAGATTTATGATGAGACCTTGGTTCTTTGGCTTGAGCAACTATCCCAATATTATCATAATAAACAGGTACTCGTTGTTCATGTTAGATGTGTGCCCTAGATGCCAGATTGGCTAACACATTCCTGTACAAATATAAGGGTAAATTTATAATTTTGACTATAAATGAATAAAAGGGTTATTCTACTATCACATTGTGTATATTATGTCTGTGATACATCCTTTGAGTTAGTAGGAATGTTAATTTATATTTTCAAGAGTTGAAAATTTAAGGCATAAATTTACATAACTAACTCATAAATAGCTCCTGACCATAGGATCATCATGAGGATGGTGATCGATCCGGAAGGTTGGTGTACGATCGCTTTCTTAAGGTAGATATGTCTTGAGTCTATGGTGTAGAGACATCGGAGTGAGAGTACAGGTATTCATTGAGAATGAGAGTACTGAGCGTGACCACTTCGAGCAGTCATAAGGAAGTCTACCTTCTCATCGATGACTAGCTCGATGCTACAGCTGTGTGTCTAGTTCTTTGACCTGAGATACATCGACAGTTCACCTTGAGTGTGTTATAGTTTGACTACACCATAACTCGGTCTCCTAGCCATTCGAAATCCTGAGGTGTATGTTGGCTGTAGCATATTCATTGTAGGAACCAGATTATACCAAGATGGGATCTATCAACCTCGGTAGATAAGAGAAGTAGTCCTATGATGATCGAAAGATTGGGTCCTTAAGTCCATAGCCATGGCAGAGTGAAATAATGAAAAAGAATTTTCTATTAAGGTTTCACATAGAACTTGGATCGATCGATTGATTCATATGACTGATATTGGGTTTGACGAGTTCACCTTAATCCTAATTCAGTCAGGACTCATGATAGAGAAACTCAACCACACAGGTAGCTGCACCGAGAGGTTCCTCTTCATTTTTGATGGGTTGCCACCATATACTGCTAGATGTCACTGGTGGATTTTGGGAGCAATTAGAATGATCTTGATGATCGATCATTCTAATTGTCTGAATCAGAAGAGTTCTGGTCCATCGAAAGGAGTTTTGATGATATCGATGATGAGATCACGACATGTCTCATTACCATACGAAAATGAACCTAACTAGGTCACACAAATAAGAGTTAGGGTCTGGATGTCATCAATTGAGCTAGCCCAGTTCGATTGATTTGGATTAGATCCAATTAGGTTCAAGAAAATCGTGCTAGCACATGATTGAGCCTAACTTTTTCTTCGTGTAATCTTTTCTATCTCGATTGAGCCAAATGTGATTTGACTCATCCAGAGAATCTTGAGAAGGTTTCTCATAGTCTGACTGGAGCCAGTCCAGCTCCGAAAAGACTTGTCTTAATTTATGAGATGAATTTAAGACAACACCTGCTAATTTCTGTCACCTGTCATTTCTATTTTAGGACATTGGTCAAACATTGACCTATGTACCTTGGATTGAAGGCACTTAGCAAGAGATCATTGGAGAGTTTTTATGGAGTGTCCACCTGCTAATTTTACCTTCAAAGTGGGTGCCATAATCAGATATGACGTGCGCCCCAAGTGGATAAGGATAGAGTCCTATGAGATGAGGACTCTGATCCCTTGATCAACTTGGACTGTGTGGGGCCAATCTCACTGTGCTTATCTAGTGTTGGTGCCAACAGTAGGAGGGATTGTGGGGATTCTTATCTGATATGATTAGATGATATCACTCCATCAATCAAAATTTTTTTGAAATTAATTAAAATTTTTTGATTGGTCGAATGATGTGGCACTGCATGGCACAGCAGGGTCTATTTAAACCCTGTCTGCACCTAGGGTTTAGAGTCTCTACTCAATAACCAGCAAAAGCCTGAATTCTCTCTACTTATCTATACCCCCTCTGCTCCTCTCCCTCCCCTCTTCGTGTCCAAGAGGTTGGGCATCTATCTGGTGCTTATCCAAGGTATGGTGGCTTCCTGATTAGAAGGCTGCAGAGATTTGTCGAGAAGCTGCTGCTCCAGCTTCAGAAGATATTTTGAAGATCTTCCAGATCAGATCCAGATCTGATTTTTGGAGCAAAGATTTGTGAGAAGAAGGTGATCCAGATCCTACTTGAGTGGATATCGGTAGAGGCCAGACAACTGCTTGGCTATTTTAGAATCTCGGACATTGCTGCGATCATCTACAGGGTAATCTAGTTACCCTAGAGGTATTTCTCTATTCCTCATGATTTTAGATTTAATATTAGATAATAGGAATTAGATCTAATAGATTTTAGATCTGAAATATTGTAGGATAATTTTTTTTTGAAATATTCTGCCCCAGATCTCATTAGATTTGGAAGATCCTACAAGGAAAAAGCTGATTTTTCTTTCAACTGGTATCAGAGCCAGGTTGATGGCTCTATTTTAGATTTAATTTAGATCTAATTTTTTATTTTTATTTATTTGATATTAATAGATTTTAGATGTCACATTAGATGTGATAGGATCTAAAATCAAAAAAATTTAAAATTAAATCTAAGTAGATCTAACATGTATGAGATGCATGACTAGACTAGGAGTAGTTTAATCTATGAATAGTCTTATAGTTTTATATTTTAATATGATTAAAATAAAAATAAGATCTAATTTATTCTTTGATTTTTTAACATTATAAATATTATATTTAGATCAAAAAATAGAAAATAAAAATTTAATTAATATATAAGATTGATCTGTTGTATGCTAGACTAATTGTAAAATTGTTCTAGTAACTGTCTAGAATAGATTTCATATTGAATAGTTCAATTTAAATCTTATTTTTTAGATGTTATATGTCATGTGTTGGTGCAGAATTCCATCGAAGTCAGAGAAGTTGGAGCTGGGATGACCGCGACCGCCGCTGGGACCTACAAAGAAAGTCTAAACCAGAGTTGGAGGTGCTCCGGCAAGACCCTCTGACGCTCAAGTCAGTACTCTGCTTCAACAGAAATGGAGTGCTCGAGCGAAAATTTTGGCAAAGTTTCAAGATAGCGTTACCAGCCTAGAGAAAAACATGTCTGAGGGTTTCTTATTTATAGACGTAGGGCGTAACTGACCGACAGCAACGTCTATAACCGTCTGGTAGTGGGTCACTCAGAGCCGCATGGAGTTTGTTACAGAGAGTAGTGGCGTCAGGGGTCGTTCAGGGCCACGTGGAGCTTGGTGTGGAGAGTGGAGTGGTGTCCGTTTCGGGACTTGCCAGAGAGTGGTGGAGCTACATGGAATCTGTTGCAAGGAGTGGAGCAGGAGGGCGGCTCTTGTCGTGACTTGTCAGAGAGTGGTGGAGCTGCATGGAATCCGTTGCAGGGAGTGGAGCAGGAGGGCGGCTCTTGTCGTGACTTGTCAGAGAGTGGTGGAGCTGCGTGGAATCTATTGCAGGGAGTGGAGCAGGAGGGTGGCTCTTGTTGTGACTCGTCAGAGAGCTCGGATCCGTCGGCTGGAGCTCGGCTGGGGTGGAATGGCTCTCTACTGTTGGTCTAGGAGGAGCTCGGATGTCTCCAAAGCTGCTGACGAGTCTACTGTTATCGGGTACCTTAGGCACTGATACTACAGGTGGGAGTCACCTACTGTAGAAGCTCGGATAGAGACTTTTCGTTGGCGAAGCCCGGTAGGAATCCGATTGCTAGAGAAGTCCGTCTGGGATTCGCTTGATGTGGAAACTCGTCTGAAGATGATCCATTGGGAAAGTTCGGTTTTATGAAGGATCGGATGGAGGGTCGGTCGGCGATGGACTTCGGATGGCGTTGGAGAGGTTCGACAGACATCGGAGGCGATCGATCGTTGTAGGAATCCAGCTGCTGGAGCCCGATCATCGTAGAGGCTCGTCTAATATCCAACCGCTATGGAAGTTCGGACAAAGTCTGGTTCTTGTAGAAGGCTGAAAGGAGACTGCTTATTGTAGAAGCTCGGTCGAAGGTCAGTTGTCGTAGGAGCTTGGAGTAGCGACCTGGTCAGTGAGTCCTGTCCCATTATAGAAGCTCGATCGAAGGTCGGTTGTCGTGGGAGCTCGAAGTAGCGACCTGGCAGGTGAGTCCTGACCCATTGTAGAAGCTCAATCGAAGATCGGTTGTCATGGGACCCGACTACGAGGAAGCTCGGCTGAAGTCTACCTGTAATGGAAGTTCGGAAGAAATATGTTTATAGCAGAGGCTCGGATGAGATTTGCTTACAGTAGAGATCCGAGGTAGACCGCCCACTGTAAGGGTTCAGAGCAGACTGCTCACAGCAGGAGTTCGGGGCAGACCACTCGTAGTGGAAGTTTGGAGTAGGTCACATGTGGTAGAAGTTCGGCTATCGCAGGAGCTCGGCTGGAATCCTGAAGGTGGTCGACAGTCGTAGAAATGTGAGAGGAGTCTGGTTACTGTAGAAATCTCATTATCGGGAAAGCTCGGATGCTGACGAAGCCCGGAAGAAGTTCGGGAGTAGTCGATTGCTGTAGAAGGATGGCTAATAGCGAGGCTCAGAGGACCTTTAGGGCGGCCCGATGGGTGAACGCTGAGGCCCATCACCGAAGAAATCCGGACGGCCGAGGGAGTTTGGAGAGGCATCACGTATAAGGTCGGGAGTCGGAGGAGCCCCAAAAGATCGGCCCTCTACAGACTTCGGCTAGGGGGGCACTTTATACCGAACACCGATCCCCCTACTTTCGAGTTCGGGTTTCGAATGAAGGAAGTACAGAGAATTTCTCATGGTCGAAGCTGCTCTCCTCGATTTCCATACTCAGCGGCCGCCAAATATTTTAAAGCTCGATACGCTGGTACTGGAGCCTTTTCGAAAAAGATTTCTCCTTTTTGGAATTCCAGCCAGAACGCAGTCCCAAGTACGGTGCCATAATGGTTTTACTAATTGTCGGCCACCTCTAGCCGCTTGCCATGGTGAGTGGGCCACGCGACGGTCGCGGACTGGCCCGAGGAGTCTTGCAGTCATTATTGCACCAGCTCTCATTGCTTATTTAAACCTGCCTCCCTCCCTTTTAGGATCTCACTTTGTACGGAAGCTTCTTCAGTCTTCCCTTCCTTGCCTTAAGCATCCATTGAGTCATCCTCATCTCTGCACCCTCGCATTCCTCAGACCAGCTTGGGTTAGCCTCAAAGCTTCCTCTACTTCCGCGGCCCCGTTTGTGGACTGCGCTGGCCTTCCTTTGTTGTCGATATGGGCACGGATGCGGCTCTGACGTTAGCCCAGAGCCTGAAAGTCCACGAGCGGGAAGACGCTGCAACTTCTGGGTTGGCGAAGAAGGTGAGGGTAGAAGAGACAGATCTGGTAGTGTTTTGCCTTGACGGCCCAGAGCCCGTGCTTATGCCACATCTTCACCGTGAGGGCTTCCTGGTGCGCATCACCGTGAGAAGAAACCTGACCTCAGGAAGAAGGTCATGCCCGCCGTCACTGTGAGGGGGAACCTGACCTCAGAAAGAAGGTCATGCCCGCCATCATCGTGAGGCAGCGAAAGCCATGGCGCGGCAAAGACGGCATCTATATGTACTTCGAAGATAATGCTGGAGTAACTGCCGATCATGCCCGCCGTCTTCATGGCGTCTACGTGTACTTTGAAGATAATGCTGGAGTAATCGCCGATTATGCCCGCCGTCATCATGGCGTCTATGTGTACTTCGAAGATAATGCTGGAGTAATCGCTGATCCGAAAGGGGGACTGGAAGAAGAAGCCAAGTACTTGAAGTATTTCTCGACGATGGCTGGAATCGGGAGTTCGAAGTCTGATGGAGCCGAGCTTCCTTAGAGCTATTTATTATGTATATGTGTTTTTGTTTGTTTTTTTTTTAAGGCTTTGTAGTATGCACTTTGCCAATGGAATGAGAAGAGAATCTTCCGTCACCTCGTCCCCCCCCCCCCTTTCGTTTTTGGGCCTTCGAGGCTTTGCAATGTATACTTTACCAATGAAATGAGAATGAAATTGCTTATTACCTCACCCATTCTGGTATTAATCGGTTACTTACCAGACTCCTTCTGGCCTTCATCGTGTTCGATGCCGATGCTATTTGGGGTTTTCCGATCGTTGCAGTGTCGATTGGCCCTTTGGTTTATGACTGTAGGCTCTTTCGAGGTCATTTGAGTTTGACGTTTTCTCCCGGTGCTCGAGCTCGGAGATCCAAACTTCACATACCTGGAAGAGGTCGATTTATCCTCGGCCCATGTCAGGCTCCCTCTTAGCGGCGGGATGAAGTTCCTTATGTCTTTGATGCAGTTTGTTTTTATCTTGTCACAGAAGTAGTTCGTCGGCCTTTCTCTTTTATCTTCCCCTTTCCTTTTCATGTTTGAGTGAGGGTTTTTTCCCCTTGCTCTTAACGGGGTTGTGAAAGCGTAGAGGTATCGTTGAGGAAGGTCTCCTTCCTATCGATCAACCAAGCCTTTGTTTGCATTGGGGCGAGGTCTTCCCCGTGTTCTCGACAGTCGGATTCAGCTCATGTTAGGATGAGGTTCTCCTCCTGTTCCTAACAAGGCTGTGGGGGCACGTAAGGGCCGTTGCGAGTGCCTCTCCCCCCATCCAGTCTTTAGAAAATCAGACCTTCGACTTTGCTCATGTCAGGATGAGGTTCTCCTCCAGTTCCTAACAAGGCTATGGGGGCACATAAGGGCCGTTGTGAGGGCCTCTCCCCCCATCCAGTCTTTTAGGAAATCGGGCCTTCGACTTTGCTCATGTTAGGACGAGGTTCTCCTCCTATTCCTAACAAGGCTGTGGGGGCACATAAGGGCTGTTGTGAGTGCCTATCCCCCCATCCGGTCTTTAGGAAATCGGACCTTCAACTTAGCTCATGTTAGGACGAGGTTTTCCTCCTGTTCCTAACAAGACTGTGGGGGCACATAAGGGCCGTTGTGAGGGCCTCTCCCCCCATCCGGTCTTTAGGAAACCGGGCCTTCGACTTTGCTCATGTTAGGACGAGGTTCTCCTCCTGTTCCTAACAAGGCTGTGGGGGCACATCAGGGCCGTTGCGAGGTCCTCTCCCCCCATCCGGTCTTTAGGAAACCGAGCCTTCGATCTTGCTCATATTAGGACGAGGTTCTCCTCCCGTTCCTAACAAGGCTGTGGGGGCACATCAGGGCCATTGCGAGGGCCTCTCCCTCCATCCGATCTTTAGGAAATTGGGCCTTCGACCTTGCTCATGTTAGAATGAGGTTCTCCTCCTGTTCCTAGCAAGCTTAATTCCAATGACATGGGATAGTTTTTCCCCATCGTTATAAACTCATGCTAAAAGAAAAATATACGAATGTGAAACTTTTATTTAAAGTGAAGCTATTGGTAATACATTCGTAGGTTTTTCGAGTTTCACGATCGTGGAAGCTCTGCTCCTCCAAGCTCTTTTAAATAGTATGTTCCAGGCCGGACTACCTCCTTGACTTCATACGGGCCTTCCCAGTTTGGGGCAAGTTTCCCCTGATTTTGAGGTTGAGAGGCAGCGGCTCGCCGTAACACCAGATCCTCCATTATGAAGACTTTGCTTTTAACCCGGGAGTTGTAGTAGCGGGCTACCTTCTATTTGTAGGCCGCCATCCGAACTCGAGCCGTCTTCCGTTTTTCTTCTAACAAGTCGAGGTTGGCCTTGAGATCCTGTGGGTTGCGCTGTTCGTCGAACGCCACGACTCGTGCTGACGGAAGCTTGAGTTCTACTAGGATCATGGCCTCTATCCCGAAAGCTAAAGCAAAGGGGGTCTCCCCCGTGGGCAATCTCTGAGTAGTCCGATATGCCTACAACACATGATAGAGCTCGTCAACCCAAGCTCCCTTTGCTTTTTCAAGTCTCGCTTTGATTCCCTGCAACAGAGTCCGATTGGTTACCTCGGCCTCGCCATTTGCCTGAGGATGGGCCACCGAAGTGAAGTTGTGGGAGATGTTTAGGTCCTCACAAAATTCAGCAAACTTTGCTCCAGCAAATTGTCGCCCATTATTAGTGATGAGGGTTCTGGGTAAGCCGAACCTGCAGACAATCGACTTCCAGATGAAGTCCCACACTTTGGCTTCTATGATTTTTGCCATGGGTTCAGCTTCGACCCACTTGGTGAAATAGTCTATTGCCACCAGGAGGAACTTTCGCTGCCCTGATGCCATGGAAAAGGATCCAAGGATATCCATCTCCCACTGCACGAACGGCCACAGGGCACTCAATGGTGCCATTCAGAGGTAGGTTGCCTTTGTATATTGGCATATCTCTGACACCGGTCACATCTTCAGACATATTCGACGGAGTCATGGTATATGGTAGGCCAGTAATAACCTTGCCCGAGTAGCTTATTGGATAAAGACCTGGCCCCCATGTGACTTCCACAGACTCCCTCATGTACCTCCCTCAAGGCGAAATCGGCTTCGGAAGGGCGGAGACATTTCAGGAGAGGCAAGGAGTACGACCTTTTGTATAGCTTGCCTTCATAGAGGATATATCGGGAGGCCTGGTTCCTAAGCTTCCGAGCCTCTTTTGCATCAGAAAAAAAAACCCCGTCCTTGAGGTATGTAACCAGTGGGTCGACCCAACTGGGTTCGTAGCTGACCTCCATCACAGACGGTGATTCTTCCATGCTTGGGTGCTTCAGAACCTCGAAGAAGACTTCCCTAGGCAGTTCGGCCGGAGCCAGTGTAGCCAACTTGGAGAGAAGGTCGGCTCTGGCATTTTTCGATCTCAGGATCTGCCTGATGTCGAAGCTGCCGAAGGTAGGGATGATCTCCCTTACCCTTTCAGAATATCTAGCCATACTATCCTCCCGAGCTTCATAATTTCCACTGACCTGTCCCACTACTAATTGGGAATCACTGTAGGCTTGAAGCCGATCTACTTCTAATTCTTTGACGACCTTCAGCCCCGCAATCAGAGCTTCATATTTGGCTCCGTTATTTATTGCAGAGAACTCAAAGTGCAGTGCATACTCTGCGATAATTCCATCTGGATTGACCAAAATCAGGCCCCCGCCTGCACCTGACTGTTGGAGGAACCATCCACGTAGAGGGCCCAAGAACCATTAGGGAGATCGGCTCTTTTTTCGGGGGAGTTCGGTCGGAGCCATGGATTATCAGCTTCATCTTGTCCAAGTTCGGCTTCCTCTGGGATAGTGCATTCCACCATGACATCCACTAATATCTGGGCTTTGATCACTGGCCGCGGTCGATAGTTGATGTCGAACTCTGTGAGCTCGACTGCCCATTTCATGACTCTCCCTGAGGCATCCACTCAATGCAGAACCGCCTTGATCGGCTGGTCGGTGAGCAGCGTTACGGTGTGTCCTTGAAAGTAAGGTCGGAGCCTTCGAGCTGCAATCAACAAGGTGTAAGTTAATTTCTCTAACTTAATATACCTAGTTTCGGCATCCCTTAATACTCGGCTTATGTAGTAGATCGGCCGTTGGATTTTCGCTTCTTCCTTGATCAGAACTGCAGCGAGGGCCATAGGGGAAACCGCCAGATATAGAAATAATTCCTCTCCAGGCTCGGGCTTTGCCAATAATGGTGATGAGCCGAGGTAGTTCTTCAGCTCCTCGAATGCTTGCTGACATCTGTCATCCAACAGAAGTTCTTGGGCTGCTTGAGGGTCCGAAAGAAAGGTAGGCATCGCTCGGCCGATCTTGAAATGAAGTGATTTAGAGCCACCACATTTCTGGTGAGGCACTGAACATCCTTTATTGACCTCGGGGTGGTCATCTCTTGGATGGCATGAATCTTTTTCGGATTTGCCTCGATCCCGCACCTCGATACCATGAAGCCCAGGAATTTTCCTGACTCCAAAAGCACATTTGGTCGGGTTCAGCTTCATCTTGTATCTTCGAAGGGCACTGAAGGTCTCCTCAAGATCGGCGACGTGGTTCACCGAGGATCTGCTCTTTACGAGCATGTCGTCCACGTAGACCTCCATATTGCGGCCGATCTGCTCTTCGAAAATCATATTCTACAGTCGCTGATATGTCGCCCCTGCATTTTTTAGACCAAAAGGCTGACCCTGTAACAATAAAGGCCACGATTAGTTATAAAAGCGGTTTTTTCTTCATCCTCAGGTGCCATCCTGATCTGATTGTAGCCGGAGAGGTGAGAAGCTCGTGGCCCGAGGTTGCATCTACTAGTTAGTAGATTCTGGGCAGAGGGTAACTGTCCTTCGGGCAGGCTTTATTCAGTTTTTTGAAGTCTATACACATCCTCCATTTGCCATTAGCCTTCTTAACCAAGACTATATTGGAAACCCAGCTCGGATAGTTGACCTCTCTGATGAACCCGGCTTTCAGGAGTTTATCAACCTCCTCGGCTATTGCCACCTACCTCTCCGATGCATGACTTCGAACTTTTTCCTTCGTCGGCCGGTGTTTGGGATCGGTGGCCAGGCGGTGTTGTATGACTTCAGCATCGATCCCTGGCATATCCGCCAGAGTTCAAGCAAAAGCATCCGCATTCTTTTGCAGGAAATTGATAAGCTGCGTCTGCACCTCCTTCCCCAGGTTGGAGCCGATCTTCACCACGTGCTCCTCATTCCCATCATTCAAAGGAATTGAGACAAGGTCCTCCATTGGCCCACCCCATTCTTCTGTCAGGTCGTTGCGGGTGTCCAATCCATCAACCGGACAGGGGTCAGGCTGACCACTTCCCCGCAGGGCTATATTATAGCAATGTCTTGCTAGGTTCTGATCTCCCTTAACTTCTCCAACCTCCTGGTCAGTGGGGAATTTTAATTTCAGATGGTAGGTCGATACTACAGTCCAGAGAGCGTTGAGGCCAGGTCGGTCGAGAATTGCATTGTAGGCTGACGGTGCCTCACCACCAGAAAATCCACCAGAGCCCTGGACTGTCTTGGATATCGACCTGCAACCACAGTCAAGGTTATTACTCCCTCCACCGGGATAGCATCACCAGTAAACCCTACTAAAGGGGAGCTAATTGGCCCCAAACGACCGCCAAGGATGGACATTTTTTAGAAGGCATCGTAAAATAAAATATCAGCCGAGCTCCCACTGTCGACAAGAATGCGATGTACATCATAATTAGCAATATTTAAAAAAACTACAACCGCATCATTATGGAGAAACCGAATCTCTCGGGCATCTTCTTCAGTAAAGGTTATGGGTCCTTCGATTCTTTGCCGCTTGGGCGGTCCGGTCGATTTGCTGGCCGCTCCCTCCCGGGGCTCTCCAGAGATGGTGCAGACGATCCCGATTGGAGGCCGATTTCCAGGTTGTTCTCCTCTCCTCGATGGCTCCGGTCGTGGCAGGGCCCTCGATCGATTCTCCCTACCTTCAGGCTGGTGTCGGATGAATTTGTCGACCACTGTTACCGGAGGAGGAGGAGGAGCCTGGGAAACTGGAGATGAGGTCGAACCCTGAGATCTGGCCGCGGAGGCCGTGGATCGCCTAGTGGATGCTCTGTGGGGAGGCATCAGGTGAAGATCTAGTAGAAGAAGGAGAAGAGAATATCAGAGAAGTTGACCGAAATCAGTCCCATTGAGCACTCCTTCAAGAATAAGGGTACTGCAAAGACACAGGCCCCTTCCTCTAGCGCCAATTCTGTTGGTGTAGAATTTTATCGAAGTCGAAGAAGCTGGAGCTGGGATGACCGCGGCCGCCGTTGGGACCTGCAAAGAAAGTCTAAATCGGAGTTGGGGGTGCTCTGGCAAGACCCTCCGATGCTCAAGTCAGTACTCTACATCAACAGAAATGGAGTGCTCAAGCAGAAATTTTGGCAGAGTTTCGAGATAGCATTACCAGCCTAAAGAAAAACATGTCTAGGGGTTTCTTATTTATAGACGAAGGGCGTAACTGACCGACAGCGACGTCTGTAACCGTCTGGTAGTGGGCCGCTCAAAGCCGCATGGAGTTTGTTACGGAGAGTAGTGGCGTCAAGGGTCATTCAGGGCCACATGGAGCTTGTTGTGGAGAGTGGAGTGGTGTCCATTGTCGGAACTTGCCAGAGAGTGGTGGAGCTGCATGGAATCCATTGCATGGAGTGGAGCAGGAGGGCGGCTCTTGTCGTGACTTGTCAGAGAGTGGTGGAGCTGCATGGAATCCGTTGCAGGGAGTGGAGCAGAAGGGTGGCTCTTATCGTGACTTGTCAGAGAGTGGTGGAGCTGCATGGAATCCGTTGCAGGGAGTGGAGCAGGAGGGTGGCTCTTGTCATGACTTATCAGAGAGCTTGGATCCGTCGGCTGGAGCTCGACTGTGGTGGAATGGCTCTCTACTGTTGGTCTGGGAGGAGCTCGGATGTCTCCGAAGCTACTGACGAGTCTACTGTTGTCGGGTACCTTAAGTGCTGATACTACAGGTGGAAGTCACCTACTGTAGAAGCTTGGATAGAGACTTTCCGTTGGTGAAGTCTGGTAGGAATCCGATTGCTAGAGAAGTCCATCTGGGATTCGTCTGATGTGGAAACTCGTCTGAAGATGATCCATTGGAAAAGTTTGATTTTGTGAAGGATTGGGTGGAGGGTCGGTCGGTGATGGACTTCGGATGGCGTTGGGGAGGTTCGGCAGACATCGAAGGCGATCGGTCGTTGTAGGAATCCAGCTGCTGGAGCCCGATCATCATAGAGGCTCGTCTAATATCCAACCGCTATGGAAGTTCGATCGAAGTCTGGTTCTTGTAGAAGGCTGAAAGGAGATCGCTTATTGTAGAAGCTCGATCGAAGGTCAGTTGTTGTGGGAGCTCGGAGTAGCGACCTGGCCGGTGAGTCCTGTCCCATTGTAGAAGCTTGATCGAAGGTCAGTTGTCGTGGGAGCTCGAAGTAGCGACCTGGTCGGTGACTCCTGTCCCTTTGTAGAAGCTCGATCGAAGATCGGTTGTCGTGGGACCCGACTACGAGGAAGCTCAGCTGAAGTCTACCTGTAATGGAAGTTCGGAAGAAATATGTTTACAGCAGAGGCTCGGATGGGATTTGCTTACAGTAGAGATCCGAGGTAGACCACCCGCTGTAAGGGTTCGGAGCAGACTGCTCGCAGCAGGAGTTCGGGGCAGACCACTCGTAGTGGAAGTTTGGAGTAGGTCGCATGTGGTAGAAGTTCAGCTATCGCAGGAGCTCGACTGGAATCCTGAAGGCGGTCGACCACCGTAGAAATGTGGGAGGAGTCTGGTTACTATAGAAATCTCGTTGTCGGGGAAGCTCGGATGCTGACGAAGCCCGAAAGAAGTTCAGGGGTAGTCGATTGCTGTAGAAGGATGGCTAACAGCGAGGCTCAGAGGGCCTTTGGGGCGGCCCGATGGGTGAACGCTGAGGCCCATCGCTGAAGAAGTCTGGACGGCCGAGGGAGTTCGGAGAGGCGTCATGTACAAGGTCGGGAGCGGAGGAGCCCCGAAGGATCGGCCCTCTGCAGACTTCGACCGGGGGGCACTTTATACCCAACATGATGTATTAGATCTAAAAGTATGCTAATTAGATCAGATTTTAATACATGAGATGTATGCAAAGTATGTATAAGTTAGATCTGGAATTATATATGTGATATGTAACTTAGATCTATCTAGTTTTGTAGTTAAATTAGTATTTTTGATTAAGGTGTTCCTTATGGCCGTCCGGTCATAAGAACAAAGTAGGGTTTAAGACCCTCTCCTCCTATTCAATGGGGTGTTCTTATGGAGTGTAGGGGTGCTGCGCGTTCATCCTTAATCAGAAATCAAATTTTACTTTTCTGCAAAATCTTAGATCCTGAAACCCTAGGATTTATTTACATGTTTTATTTATGAACCCAAGACTTAATTAATGAATTAAGCTTATGAAATTAAATTAGGTCTAAAATTGAGAATTTCATATCTATGTCATTTTCATAAAATTGGGTTCGGGCTTGGATAGCTTAATTAGGTCTAGCGATTGATCAAACCGAATCAAAAGTTGGTTAGGTGGGATCATGAAAGCTAATAATTGACCAGCCTAATAGGATTAAGTCTAGGTCAAGGTTGAATCACATTCATATGTGACTCGATCAAGTTAAGACCTAATTTGGCTCAGTGGTTAGAGACTGGATTGTAGGCTAACCCAATTGATTCTGGTTTGATAATTTGGTGTCTAAGATAAGTTGGGCAGATGCGACAGACTGATTTTTAATTGGGAGCTACTCGACTCGAATGCATTCTTGTCAAGTAATGACATATCCCTCCCACCGGTCTCACTTACTTGGCCATATGTGTCGACCTAATTCTGATTTGAGGTGGCTAACAATTCGAGCTAACCTATGCCACTAGGTTAGTCATAATTGTTATGACTATGTCAAGTCAAGTTTAATGAGACCTAAATCAAATCTTCCTAAAAAAATATTAAGTCTAAGGTCTTCCACCATTGTGGATGTGCGGGCTCTTTCTGGGGTTGATTGTTCTCGGCTGGTTACAGTGGCTCAGTTGCACCAGGAAGACGCAACCATGTCCATGAGGCATTCGATGCTACGGATTAGAGGATGGGTTGTGCTCAATATTTCAGATACGGTGAGGGACCCAATCAGAAATCTAATTCGTGCAAATGGTGGGTCTGACTTAACTAAGGATTGGAGCAATATTCTGGGCACGATGAGCTTCATCAATTAGAGATCAAATTTTGGGTGCACCATGACTAGAGAATCATTGGACAAGAGTTGTCCACTCATCGGTTGACCCATCACCAATAACTGTTAGGTGAGGTGGTGAGCCAGTCGGTGAGACCGCACCACCCACTAGAAATCACTAATCATGGAGATTTTTACATCTCTACCTAGAGAGTGTAGGGATTTGAGAAAATAGTGAGAGCTTAATTTGTTTAAAAATAAAATTTCTAAACAAATTGGTTAAGTCTGATTACAAAATCTAACTAGAAACTTTTGACTCTCTACAGAAAATATGTCTGCGTCCAACCCCCTGACCAAAATACTAGACACCCATAGATTGACTGGACCTAATTTCAAGGACTGGTTAAGGAACTATAGAATTATTCTAGGTTTCAAGAAACTGACTCATGTCTTGGACCAGGACCCACCTGCCATACCAGCACGTCTGATTACTGAACAGAGAGCATCTCTGAAAAAGTGGATGGATGACGATAACAAAGCCAGGTACTACATGTTGGGTGCCATGTCTGATGACTTACAGCGCCAGCATGAGAACATTATAACTACCTACCAAATGTTGGCTCACCTACAAGAGTTGTTTGGTGAACAAAGTCACACAGCCAAGTATCAAGTTTGCCAAAGACTTTTTAAGACTAAAATGCATGATGGGTAGTCAGTCCAAGATCATTGTTTGACAATGATCAAGGATCTTGAGGAGCTTGAGAAGCTCGATATCATCTTAGACAGGGATTTTCAGATTGATGTGATATTTCAGTCCTTGTCTGATGCATATGGTCAGTTCATCATGAACTTTCATATGCATAAGATGTAGTGTACCTTGGCTGAGTTAATGAACATGTTAGTTATGGCTGAGTTTCTTTGAAGGGTTCAAAAGGCTCAGTCATTACTGTGGAGCAAACTTCTTCCAAGAGAAAGTCTTTTGGAAAGAAGAAGAAGTCTGCAAAGAAGCAGAAGTTGGATGGGAAGAAGAAGAAGATGGAACTGAAGATGAAGGCTGCTGAAAAGAAAAAATATTTCCGCTGCAATTCATACGGCCATTGGAAACAGAACTGTCCTCAGTATCTGGCTGTCCTGAAGAACAAGAAGGATGATCCTTCTAGAAGTATGCTTGTTATAGATCTAATCTTACAGTTTTCTCTGCGTCTAGTTGGATACTTGACTCTGGTTCTAGTACTCATTTGTGCACTTCTATGCAGGGTCTTGAGGAGAGCAGGAGGCTAAGGGATGGGGATATGATCCTACGCATCAGGAATGGAGCAAGAGTTGCTACTGTGGCCGTGGGAACCTACCCTCTGCGATTACAATTAGGATTAGATTTAGTTCTTAAAGATTGTTATTATGTGCCTGCAGCAAGCAGAAATTTGATTTCTGTTTTATGTTTAGCACAAGAAGGCTATGTGATTAGCTTTCATAAGAACCATTGTAACATATTTTATGAAAATAATAAAGTTACAAATAGTTTTTTTATTAATGGTCTCTATCAGCTACATATTGATGTATCTGTATTTCATATTGAGCAAAATATGAATGCCATAGAAATTAAAAGGCCTAGAGATAGTCTATGATAGGTATCTGTGGCACCTAAGGCTAGGTCATATAGCGGAAGACAGGGTTAACAAATTGGAGAAATTCGGACTATTGAGTCCGTTGACTTCCTAGTCATATCCAATTTATGAATCATGCCTTCAAGGCAAAATGACCAAGCTTCCTTTTACAGGACATGGAGAAAGGGCCACAGACCTACTTGCCCTAGTACATACAGATGTGTGCGGCCCATTTGATGTGCCGGCTAGAGGCAACTATGTCTACTTCATTACCTTCATCGATGATATGTCTAGGTATAGATATGTGTTTCTAATGAAACACAAGTTTGAAGCCTTTGAAAAGTTCAAAGAATTCAGACATAAGGTAGAAAAATAAACAGAAAAATCCATTAAGGTTCTTTGATCAGATCGAGGAGGTGAATACCTTAGTCGGAAGTTCTTAGACTATCTTAAGGACAATGGCATAGTCTCTCAATAGACTCCATCTGGAATGCCACAACTCAACAGAGTTTCAGAATAGAGGAATCGGACCCTATTATATATGGTCCATTTCATGATGAGCTTCACGGACCTCCCTGAGCTTCTTTGGGGACATTGTCTCATGACAGCAATATATGTATTGAATAGGGTTCCCTCTAAAACCATTCCTACCACACCGTATGAGATATGGCATGGTAAGAAGCGAAGTCTGAGTCATCTAAGAATTTGAGGTTGTCCGGCTCATGTCAAGAGACAGCAGGCGGACAAGTTAGAGTTCAGGTCTTTTAGGGCTCGATTCATAGGATATCCTAAAGAGTCATTAGGATATTATTTCTATATTTCAGAAGATCACAATGTGATTGTGAATCGACATACTATTTTTTTTGAAAAATAGTTTATTCAAGATGGTGGCATCGGAAGAATAATTAAGCTCAAGGAGAATGTCTCCCAAGAGCAATGAGCTAAAGAACCTGAGGAACTCAATCAATTAGAACCAGTCCAACACAACCTCTTCCACCTCATAAATCGACTAAGGTTTTCCATCCTCCTGAAAGGTACTTAGGTACTATACAAAAGGAAGTAGAAAAAATGTTCCTCACGAAAAATGAGGCTCATGGTGATGACCCCAAGACCTATGACGAGGTGATATCAGATATTGATTTTGAGAAATGGTTAGAGGCAATGAGATCAAAAATTGACTCGATGTACTCAAACCAAGTCTAGACCTTGGTAGATCCACCTGAACGTATTGTACCTATTAGGTGTAAATGGATCTTCAAGAGAAAGATAGGATCAGATGGGAATGTGGAGATATTCAAGGCTAGGCTCATAGCGAAAGGTTATAGTCAGTGCGAAGGCATTGACTATCAGGATACTTTTTCACCTGCAACCATGCTAAAAACCATCTGCACATTGCTTGCTATTGCAGCCTATTTCGATTATGAAATATGACAGATGGAAGTGAAAATGGCATTCTTAAATGGATATCTTGAGGAAGATATCTATATGGAACAGCCGCTTGGTTTCACATCCAGTAATGATGATCACAAGATCTGCAAGCTGCAAAGGTCATTTATGGACTTAAGCAAGAATCTCAGAGCTGGAATACTCATTTCAATGATGTGATCAAAATATTTGGTTTCATCAAGAATGAGGAGGAATCATGTGTGTTCAAGAAGGTCAGTGGGAGCGCAGTTGTCTTCCTCGTACTGTACGTAGATGACATCCTCCTGATTGGGAATGATATTTTCATGTTGACCTCATTCAAAATATGGTTGTCTAAGGAGTTCTCTATGAAAGATCTCGGAGAGGCATCCTTTATACTGGATATTAAGGTCTATAGAGATAGACCAAATAGGATGCTGGGACTTTCACAGAAGATGTACATAGAGGAGGTGCTAAAAAGGTTTAGCATGGAAAACTTCAAAAGAGGTTTAGTACCTTTTAGACATGGCATTCATCTCTCCAAGAAGATGTGCCCTAGCACACCTGAAGAGATTGAATGCATGAGCAAGATCCCTTATGCTTTTGCAATAGGGAGCCTCATGTATGCCATGCTATGTACACGACTTGATATAGCCCATGCTGTGAGTGTCACAAGTAGATATCAGTCGAATCTAGATGAAGAGCATTGGACTTCTGTGAAATGTATCCTTAAGTACTTGAGAAAGACTAAGGATATAATTTTAGTCTTTGGGAATGAAGAACTCCAGGTTCAAGAATTTACAGACTCAGACTTTATGTCTGATATAGATGATCGAAAGTCAACATCTGAGAGTCTGTTCCTTTACAATGGTGGTGCAGTCAGCTGGAAGAGTTCCAAGCAGATGGTGATTGCTGATTCCACCATGGAGGCAGAGTATATTGCTGCATCGAAAGTTGCGAAGGAGGCATTCTGGTACAAGAAGTTTGCCGCAGAGCTTGGAGTGATATCATCAGATGCCATCCCTCTTTACTACGATAATAATGACACCATGCCCTAGCTAAGGAGCCAAAGTCTCACAAAAAATCCAAGCATATCGAGCGGCGATTCCATCTGATCCGTGATTACCTCGAAAAAGGTTACGTCGAGGTTAAAAGAGTCGACTCCACAGACAATGTGGCAGACCCATTGACAAAGCCATTAGGCCAGCAGAAAATCGAAGCCCACCTTAAGAAGATGGGACTTAGATATGTAGCCAATTGGCATTAGGTCAAGTGGGAGTTTGTTAGATGTGTGCCCTAGATGTCAGATTGGCTGACACATTCCTGTACAAATGTAAGGGCAAATTTATAATTTTGACTATAAATGAATAAAAGGGTTATTCTACTATCACATTGTGTACATTATATCTGTGATACATCCTTTGAGTTAGTAGAAATGTTAATTCATATTTTCAAGAGTTGAAAATTTAAGGCATGAATTTACATAACTAACTCATAAATAGCTCCTGACCATAGGATCATCATGAGATGGTGATCAATCTGAAAGATTGGTGTACGATCGCTTTTTTAAGATAGATATGTCTTGAGTCTATGGTGTAGAGACACCGAAGTGAGAGTACAGATATTCATTGAGAACAAGAGTACTGAGCGTGACCACCTCGAGCAGTCATAAGGAAGTCTACCTTCTCGTCGATGACTAGCTCAATGCTGTAGTTGTGTGTCTAGTTCTTTGACCTGAGGTACATCGACAGTTCACCTTGAGTGTGTTATAGTTTGACTACACCATAACTCGGTCTCCTAACCATTCGGAACCCTGAGGTATATGTTGGCTGTAGCATATTCATTGTAGGAACAGATTGCATCAAGATGGGATCTATCAACCTCGATAGATAAGAGTAGTCCTATGATGATCGAAAGATTGAGTCCTTAAGCCCATGGCTATGGCAGAGTGAAATAATGGAAAAGAGTTTTTCATTAAGGTTTCACATCGGACTTGGATCGATCGAATGATTCATATGACTGATATTGAGTTTGACGAGTTCACCTTAACCCTAATTCAGTCAGAACTTATGATAGAGTAACTCAATCACACAGGTAGCTGCATCGAAAGGTTCATCTTCATTTCTGATGGGTTGCCACCATATACTGCTAGGTGTCACTAATAAATTTTAGAAGCAATTAGAATGATCTTGATGATCGATCATTCTAATTGTCTGAATCAGAAGAATTCTGGTCCATTGAAAGAAGTTTTGATGATGTCGATGATGAGATCATGATATGTCTCATTACCATACGGAAATGTACCTAACTGGGTCACAAAAATAAGAGTTAGGGTCTGGATGTCATCAATTGAGCTAGCCCAGTTCGATTGATTTGGATTAGATCCAATTAGGTTCAAGAAAATCGTGCTAGCACACGATTGAGCCTAACTTTCTCCTCGTGTAATCTTTTCTATCTCGACTGAGCCAAATGTGATTTGACTCACCTAGAGAATCTTGAGAAGATTTCTCCAGTCTGACTGGAGCCCATCCAGCTCAAAAAAGACTTATCTTAATTCATGAGATGAATTTAAGACAACACCTGCTAATTCCTGTCACCTACTATTTCCATTTTAGGACATTAGTCAAATGTTGACCCATGGACCTTGGACTGAAGGCCACTTGGGAAGAGGTCATTGGAGAGTTTTTGTGGAGTGTCCACATGCTAATTTTACCCTCAAAGTGGGTGCCATAATCAGATATGGCGTGCACCCCAAGTGGATAAGGATAGAGTCCCATGAGATGAGGACTCTGATCCCTTGATCAACTTGGACTGTGGGGCACCAATCTCACTGTGCTTATCCAGTGTTGGCACCAACAGTAGGAGGATTGTGGAGATTCTTATCTGATATGATCAGATGATATCACTCCACCAATCAAATTTTTTTCAAAATTAATTAGAATTTTTTGATTGGTCGAATGATGTGGCACTGCATGACGCAGCAGGGTCTATTTAAACCCTATCTGCGCCTAGGGTTTAGAGTCTCTTCTCAATAACCAGCAAAAGCCTAAATCCTCTCCACTTCTCTATGCCCTCTCTACTCCTCTCCCTCCCCTCTTCATGTCCAAGAGGTTGGGCATCCATCTGGTGCTTGTCCAAAGCATGGTGGCTTCCTGATTAGAAGGCTGTAGAGATTTGTCGAGAAGCTACTGCTCCAGCTTCAGAAGATCTTTTAAAGATCTTTCAGATCAGATTTAGATCTGATTTTTGGAGCAAAGATTTGCAAAGAGAAGATGATCCAGATCTTGCTTGAGTGGATACTGGTAGAGACCAGATGACTGCATGGCTATTTTAGAACCTCGGGCATTGCTGTGATCATCTACAGGGTAATCTAGTTACCCTAGAGGTATTTTTCTATTCCTCATGATTTTAGATTTAATTTTAGATTTAATATCAGATAATAAAAATTAGATCTAATAGATCTTAGATCTGAAATATTGTAGGATATTTTTTTTTTGAAATATTCCATCCCAGATATCATTAGATCTGGAAGATCCTACAAGGAAAAAGCCGATTTTTCCTTCAGTTCAATCCCTAGAACCATACCCAACTCTGTGATGAATTTTTTCATCCAGACGGCCTCCTTAGCAGCCTCACTTGCAGCAATATACTCAGCCTCAGTGACTGAGTCAGCAACAGTTTGCTGTTTGAAACTTTTCTAACTTACTGCACTACCATACAAGGTGAACACATATTCAGATATCGATTTGCTATCATCCGAATCAGATTGGAAACTAGAATCGGTATAACCTTTCAATTTTAAATCAGATCCACCATATATTAGAAAAATATCTCTAGTTCTTCTCAAGTACTTGAGTATGTTTTTCACAGCTTGTCAATGATCCTCTCTGGGATCAGCCTGAAATCTGCTTACAATACTCGAGGCATAAGCCACATCAGGCCTGGTACATAACATAGCATACATTATTGATCCTACTGCCGAAGCATAAGAAATAGAACTCATTCTATTTCTCTCTTCAGTTTGTCTTAGGAGACATCTTTTTAGAGTTGTATGCCATGACCAATGGGCAAGTAACTTCTTTTACTTCTTTTCATGTTGAACCTCTTCAACATAAGGTCAATGTACCTAGACTGGGATAAGCCTAGCATCCTTTTCGATCTATCCCTATAGATCTTTATACCAAGTATATAGAATGCTTCACCCAAGTCTTTCATGAAAAACTTTTATGATAGCCAAGTCTTGACCAATTGCAACACTAGGATATCATTCCCAATGAGCAGTTTGTCATCCACATACAAGATCAAGAAGGTAATAGTACTCCCACTACTCTTCTTGTACACATAAGATTTATCTATATTTTTGATGAAGCCAAACGATTTGACTATCTCATCAAAATGGATGTTCCAGCTCTTTGATTCTTGCTTTAATCTATATATGGATTTATTCAACTTGCATACTTGATTTGCTTTCCCACTTGAGATAAATCTCTCTGGCTGAGTCATATAGACTTCTTCCTCAAAGTTTTCATTGAGGAAGGTAGTCTTGATATCTATCTACCAGATCTCATAGTCATGGTATACTGCAATAGCAAGCATTATCCAAATAGACTTGAGCATGGCTACCGGTGAAAAAGTTTTTTCATAATCAATACCTTATTTTTGTCTGAAACCTTTTGCCACAAGCCTGACCTTATAGGTCTCTACCTAGCCATCTGCTCCAATCTTCTTTCTGAAGATCCATTTGCAGCCTATTGGGGTCACACCCTCAGGCACATCAACCAACGTCCAAACTTGGTTGGCATATATAGAGTCCATTTTGGATTTCATAACATTGAGCCACTTGTCAGAGTCACTACTCATAATAGCTTTCGAATAGGTCGTAGGCTCATCATTCTTAATGATGTGGGTTGGGTTGTCATTCTCAATGACAAACTCATACCTGAGTGGTACACTACGCACTCTACTCGACCTTCGAAGAAGAGGTGTATGTAGTGGCTGTGCCTCAACAATAGGCACATTTGATTGAGAACCATCTGGTGAATCCTAGATTGATTATAGGTTTTGAACTTCATCAAGTTCAACAGACCTCCCACAGCCTCCTTCTTAGATAAACTCTTTATCTAGAAAAATGGCATGCCTACCAACAAACATCCTTTGTTGAATAGGGTTATAGAAATAGTATCCTATACTCTTCTTAGGATAACCTACAAACCCACATTTTTCTGATCTAGCATCCAGCTTATGTCCATCAATATTTTTCACATAAGCTGGGCAGCCCCAAATCTTAAGATGCTTAAGATTGGATCTTTTTCCTTTCTATATTTCATATGGAGTAATAGAAATAGATTTTGAAGGTACTTTATTTAAAATATACGCTATAGCCTCGAGGGTGTATCTCCAAAAAGATAATGGAAGATCCGTGAAATACATCATGGACCGCACTATATCTAATAAGGTACGATTCTTTCTTTTTATAATTTTATTTAATTATGGAGTATAAGGAGGTGTCTATTGAGAGAGTACACCATTTTATTTTAAATAATCGAGAAACTCACTAGACAAGTATTCTCCTTCTTGATTCAATTGAAGAGTTTTAATACTTTTACCAGTTTATTTCTCAATCATTCTTTGATACTCTTTAAATTTGTCAAAGACTTCAGATTTGTATTTCATTAAATACACATATCCAAACCTAGACATATCATCAGTAAATGTGATGATGTAAGAGTATCCACCTCTGACTTGAATCGATATTGGACCACACACATCAGTATGTACAAGGTCCAAAATGTCACTCGCCCGATCTCTGTGTCCAGTAAATGGAGTCTTGATCATTTTTCTCATGAGATAATTTTAAAGTTCCATATGATTCATAATCATAAGGATCAAAAAAATTATCTTTGTATAACTTGTTAACCTTGACTCATTTATATGGCCAAGTCGGCAGTGCCAGAGGTATGTGACATTCATATCCTCTCTCTTTCTCTTCTTCATATTATCAACATGAAGCACATTATCATTAAGTGAAAGAAACATAAAATCATTATCAATAAAAGTATTTTCATAATATTCATTAGAAAAATATATAGAACAACCATTATTCTTTTCAATTATTTTAAAATCTTGTTCTAATAATAATGGTACAGAAATAATATTTCTAACAATATTTGAAATGTAATAATAGGTCTTTAGCTCTAAAATTTTTTTCGAAGGCAACTTCAAAATCCTGGTTCATACGGCTTCGGCTTGAATGGACTCTCTACTTATGTTGAATAGCTCGAAGTCACCTTTATTCAGATTCTTTATTCCCTGTAGATCCTGTAACGATTTGCAAAGGTGTGAATCACGGACAGTATCCAATACCCAAGAATTTAATATTGAAGTATGTAATAACAAATTAGTTTATATCATATATAAATCTTTAGCAGCATTTGTTGATTTCATGATTGCAAGGTACTCATTGCAATTTTTCTTCCAGTGGCCCTCCTTGCCATAGTGATAACATATACCTTTGGTGGAGACCTTCTTCGCCTTCTTCTTGGAGATACTAGCTTTAGGGTTCAGCTTTTTCTTAGAATCCTTCTTTGCTTTCTTTTTGTTGATCTTATCAACATGAAGAACCTGAGCTTTTTCACCATTGAAATGGCTCTCTATTATTTTTAACATATTCAGCAGCTCTAGCAAGCTGATGTTCAGTTTGTTCATATGATAATTAATGACAAATTGAGAAAAAAAGTCAGGGAGAGACTGCAGGATCAAAATTTGGCTCAGTTCACCATCCATGGTAAAACCATCTATCCCAAATGAGTGATCAAATTAATCATCTTTAGGACATGCATTTGCATGAAAGAGCCTTCAATCATGCGGGCACAGAATAATTGCTTCGATATCTCATATCGAGCAGTTTGACTTTGCTCCCCATATAACTACTTAAGATTAATGAGAATAGAGTGAACGTCCATGTCCTCATGCTGCCTCTGGAGCTCATTACTCATGGAGGCAAGCATGATACATTTGACAGTCACACTGTCATCTTTCCACATCTTGTACGTGGCCCTTTCTTCCTCGGAAGCATCTTTCCCAAGAGAATCTGGAGCAGGTGTATCCAGAATGTAGGAGACTTTCTCCTGAGTGAGAATAATTCTCAAGTTCCTTAACCAGTCGACATAGTTGGATCTGGTCAACTTGTTAGTATCTAGGATACCTCTAAGGGATAGTGAGGATGCCATAAGTGTAGTTAATCTACAATGATAAGAACACAATATAAGCAGACAACTCATGAAGACATTCATAACTAGACTAGGACTTTTATCTAATTGTGTCTTCCATAATTTTATCGAACTTCATAGCCCTCAAATATGAAAATTGAGAAACATACTTATATTTTTTAGTGGGGTTGAGATCTCTATTCCTCACAAACATCTTATGGATAGCACAACAAGTATTCATGAGTTCAAGAGTAGGTAACTCTTTATCAATTATCCTTTACAATTCTCAATATCTTTCATTATGGCTTCTAGATCATATATAGTCTTGTAGATAGCACAACAAACTATAGTATTTTAGTTAAGTTAACCCTTCAATCCCATATACTCATACTTAAATAATGCTGTCCTTGTGGATAGCATAACAAAGCAATACTATTCAAATATGCCATAAGCATCAATATGCACTTGATCAACATCATGTCAATTTCTATATTAAGCCTTGTAGATAGCACAACAAGCTCACTAAGATCTTGACATACTCTATCAATCAAGTTTAAAGGAAGGCTCTTGTAGTGTCTACATTACTAATCAATCTAAGTTCGAAATTCAAGAAGATAAAATTGATCAGGTAAGTAGGTGGGAGGCTCCCGTAGCTTTTCTAGACACCAACAGAGTTGGCCAGACCAGCATACAGACCTAATTAGAAAATCATCTTTCATACTTTTTTTGACACCAATTGATCTTAAGAATTTGACTTTTGATTTAAAAATGAATCCCGACATATCCTAACTATATAAGCGCATAAAATGTACACTACAAATTATGCAAATTTGCATGCTTCTACTATTCAAAATACCAATCACATTGTCATGCCGAAAGATATATCAGGGTGCAATCAAAGTCATAATATATGATTAATAAATTCATATAATATAACAAACTCTAATCTAATTAGGTATGCATAACACCCTTATTAGCTATACATCGATTTAATCATCATACAATCATGATAATAAAATTTTAAATTATCATAAATTTATAATTTAATAATTAAAATTTAGAATCATGATTCACAAAAAGTCAAAAATATTTTTTTGAGTTTAAAGAATCGATGCAATAACAACGCTATATTTTTGGCAAAATATGAACAAGAACAATTCTAAGCTACTATATTGCACTTGTTTGATCGAATCAGACAAGGATAGCTCTGATACAATTATTGAGTTCCAGTCATGCTGTAGAAAGTAATTTTTAAAATTTTTTAAAACACTCAAATCAATAGCTTTATCAAATAAACCTATCGAGCCAAACCCAAAACCCTAGAATCACCTTGCCGAACACGATCAAAGTAAATTCAGACATGCAAAGAGATAGAATATTATACCTTAACTAAAATAGAAAAGTGGCACATTGGTGTTCTCTACAAGATCCCAAGATAGAAGTCCTCCAACAGTGATCAACACAGAAGTTGGCCAAGATCTTTCCCAACTGGTGCGCAGCCACAGCCCTATTTTCTCAAGAACACTGCCAACTTCAAACTTGCATCACCAATGCACCAAAGCCTAGATACTTCTGATTTTACTACTAAAATGACACCAAAAAGACACTCTTCAGATGTTATATAGTTTAGAATTTAATTTTTAGCTCCAACATATGAAAAAATCAAATCCTAGGGCACTCCAACAACACTTGCTGTAAATCTCACCACCCTTATAGCAACTTTTGCCACCCAAATTCCTCTCTTTTTTTTTCAACATTTTTTTATATTTTTTATTATGATTTATACATCTCTTTACATTGGCTCACCCAAAAATCTCAGATAGAGGCCATCTGGGGCATCCCCTATAAATAGGAGACCAGGGGTTGTTACATGGAATGAAGGGGCACCAACTTTTGGTGCTCCAACTTTTTATGTGCCAAATAAATTCACTGAGTGAATTTTTGGTGATTTAGATATTTGGAGTAGAATAAATCTTCTTTATCTATGTGCCATATAAATTTTATTAATTTTTGGTGTCAAAACATAGGATTTCTGATTTATCTTCTAAGGCAACATGTTTAATAAAGAGCATTCTTTAAGAAGGACTCTTTATTTCTCACGTTGATTTGAGGTGGGCAAAAATTATATTTTTGTGTAGCTTTTGATAAACTTGGAGGAGTCCTTCTCCACTTAAAATTGATCCAAGTTGGATAATGATCCAATCCAAATTGACCCAATCCCATTAGGTTAAAGTCAACTGGTCTAGGTTAGCTCAAATACTTTGAACCAAATCAATTTGGAAACTTGGGTTAATATAATATGCTAGCATACAAAATTAACATATAAAATTTATATCAAACTATAACTAAATTAGACTATGGTTAAATCCTAAAGTGTTGATCCATTGGATTTCAAATCTAGCAAGCAGTGGATCCGGACTTTCGATGTAACCCTAATCTGATGAGTTAGGTCACCCGAAGTGTCCCAATCAACTTGGACTCTTCCAAATTGATTTCACAATTAAATTTTTTTAATTTTTATTAAGCCCACAAGTCAAGATTGATGTCTAACAATATGTCATGACTATCTGAAAGATTTAAAATTTTGATAAAAAATTATCAAAATACCCTTCAGTGGTAAGTTGCCATGTAATTCAATCCTTCAGTCAAATAACATCCCAAATGAGGTGTGAGCATAAAAATATATCAAACTTAATCACTTATCTTTATGTATCTCGATGATTCAGTTAATGATACATTAGAAATCTTTTTCTAATTATCATCCTACTTTGGTCAAAGACTTCCAGAATCACCATCCTATGAGATCACATAGGATGTTCGCTCTCCTTATTAGGAGTACTAATCCCTTATTGATCACTCACAATCTCTATACATATTTTACCATATCCAGAATACCCCACAAAAAGATCAGAGAACCAAGTTAGATATCCAAAATATGGATCCATGTACATAAGGTACCATGATGACCTCAGGTTAAAAGATCACTTCACAACTCCTACTAGAGAATTATTAGTTGACATATAAATAAACTCCATCTGATTATTCTCTCGTAAGTCAATTCAGTGAACTCATTCTCTAATAAGCATCTATATCCTTGTATTAGTGTCACCACATAAGTGGTTGTGAGATCAACCACCCTCATTTCTGAGCATACATAGGACATGCCAGTCTTATCGATATTATTGATCTTTGACTTAATGGACCAACGATTAAGAATATTTAGATCAGGACTATCAAGAATTTAGGTCTCACTAGCATGATCTCATTATGATCCTAAAATCATTGTCCAGACCTATGGGGTTTATTATAATCTTAAAATTAATAAAATACAGTATATAATGAATCAAAAATATAAATTTTATTAATAATATAATATTAATTATATGAGTTTGAAAGATAAATTATAATAAATACTCTATCGCATCCCATATGCAATTGGCTTGTAGGGCATAATTCTTTCATTCTCCTCATATACTTAATTTTGTGGTTTGATTATAATCATCAAAGGGTTCTTAGGATTTTTGAGTTTTGATGGTTGTGTTTAAATTTTGGTTGTTATCGAGGACTCACCATTGTGGGTCGATCATTTTGGTTGTTATCCGAGGCATGCATGGGGTAGAAAAATTTTGATCATGAAAAGGATGCATCAAATATCAATTAAGATTTTTTGCTGATAGATTGATTTAACTATAATTCATTATTCTAATATGATTAGAGTTTAATGATTATAGATTAAATCAAAATTATTGTTCTAATTTGATTAGAAGCTAAGTTTAATTTTGGTTAATCAAATTTGTCATTTACCAAATTGGATTAGGGTTTGAGTTTTGGATGATCGAATCTGAGTTAACCTAATTGAATTAGGTTTAACCTTAGAATTGGTCAACTCAACTTAAATGAATAAAAATTGATTAACTTAAAAGTTAATATTTGGGTCAAGTGTTGAATCTAAATCGAAAACCCTAGATGGGTCATATGCCCATAATTTTGAACATCTTAATTGACATGTGTTTGAGTGATATCGCAATTGCAATAACATGAGTTGTATGTTATAATATTTTATAATTATTATAAAATACTATGTTGATTTGTTATGGATTATGGAACATCCATATGATGGATATATGCATTCATGGTAGTCTTTATGGTGATGAAGACTGGACTAATAGGCTTCTGGAGAGCATAGGCGCATTAAGATTGACCATGAGATGGTTCAATCTATGATGTATCTAGGGTTAGACCCTTTGATCATTTTATGGCTCGAATGATTTTTTAAAGTTCATAACTATTTATCTTTCTTTATATGCTCTTACATGCTGGTAGTTAAAAATTTGAATTTTCATGCATATGATGTATGATTAAATGTTTAGGATGTGCTTGAGACCTAAGTCCCTCAGTTAAATTATATTAAGTCATAATGGTGAAGTATTAAGAACACTACTCATGCCTTCCTTCATGCTAAGTCATTATTATGTCAAGAATCATAGTAGGCTTGTTGTGCTATCAATAAGACTTGCTATGGAGACTGGCTTAATACTATCTTGGTGCATTATGAAGCTAATGGTATTTAGCTCATACTAAGTCAATAGAGTATATCAAAAACTATAGTGAGTTTGTTGTACTATCCACAAGACTGGCTATAGTGATTGGTATGATGTTGACATAGTGATGCTTAAGGTATATTTGGTAGTGCTGCCTTGTTGTGCTATCCACAAGGATAGTATTATCCAGATATGACCATATAGGATTAAAAAGTATGACTTAACTAAAATACTATCATTTGTTATACTATCCACAAGACTATAAGTATTTTAAAGGCAAAAATTATGTTGAGAGTTGCATGAGATATAATTAGTAAAGAGTTACTTATCCTTGAACTCATAGGAGCTTGTTGTACTATCCACAAAACTTTTTATGAGAAATTGGGATCTCAACCCCACTTAGGAACTTTATGATAATATTTTTTGATTTCATACTTGAGGGTTATGAAATTTGTTAAAATAGTGTGAGATACAATTAGATAAAATTCTCATCTAACTTGTGCATGCCATTATTAGTAGTTCTTTTTATGTTCTTATATTCATATTTGCATCATTACATTCATTGCTTAGTATATTTTTAAAATTGATCGAATGTAAAGGAATGGTTGAGGAAAAGAAGGTGAAGAATGTCTTCACTATAGATATCTAATATCGTTACAGTATTGATGAGCAATAAATTGTAAGAATTATCTTGCAAATGTGAAATAGTAGTAGGATGCAAAAGTTGCATCTACTAATAGTTTGTATGTGATACAAATTAAAAATTCATTGAGTATTTCAGCTTTAAAATTTTTAAGATATATGATACCTTATATAGGTTTCACTTATGCAAAGTGTTGCAGGACCTATGAAGCTGAAGTGAGGTGACTACTTATCTTTTGGCACTAATGGATAGTCCATTATTGCTAAGATTGTAGGAACCTACTTATTTAGAAACTAGTCGATCATTATTTATCAGAAATATTATTTCAATCCCTATGTTATTGTAACATAGATTTAAAATTAATGTTAAGAGTAAAAGTTACTCTCCCTTTGATAAATTTTATAGTTATGGTCTTATGTTTCTATCACTCAATGATGTTCTTCATGTTGATGAGAATAAGATGTTGAAAAATATGTCCCAAAAGCCAATCATCAAGCTGTTGACGGTTGAGCAACCAAGTATGGTAATTGATTTGTTAATAAATAAAATATATTTGATATTTTCATCATAAGCTTTCATCTAATGAACTCCGTTGTTACGATGAAGTCCTTAGAACTATTTAGATTCGATAAAGAGAGGATTTTTCGATTAGTCCTTAAAACTGTTCACAACCAAATGATAGGCTGTTAATGAGGACGATAGCTTCTATCGAGCATAGGTTGCTGTAGGCCATATGGGTTGGTTGTTCTCTTAACCAAGGAGTGTGGAGACACTAATATGGCATAGAGATGAGATATAAAGGTACATCATCAATAAACGTGACCAACTCCAAAATATTCTGCTGTCAAGAATATCTCTGATGGGATATAAGTATAAGTGTCCCTTAGACCTGAGATCACCTCAGTGACTTGCAAGCAACTCACTGTGCTTTGGTACTGGACTAACTAAATTTTTAATTTAGTGACGGAAGGCTTCTGGGTATAGTCAAGTACTTGTAAAGTCAGAGTGTGATCGAGATGGGATTGACCACTCCAAGAGTTGGAGAAGAATGAGTCACTGTATTTCAATTTAACAAACCTTAGCCAGGGTAATCCATCAGATGGATTTGATATTTTGAAATAAAATGTGGACAACCTGATCAGAGTTGATAGTTGAACTCTGAGATGTCCTATGATCATTTTGGTCAAGGAGATGAATTATATGAAAACTATATCCGCATGAATTCTAAGGATGTTGTTCTACACATTCGACCTATCCGGTCGTCGGGATCATTGCTAGATGGTCACTTCAATTGGTACAGAAATTTATTTTTGTGCTACTGGCTTAGGTTCGGACCTATGAGGTCATACATATTAGAGTTCACGATCCAATCGGATGGTTGATCAATGATTAAGAATCGTTCTAGGGTTAAACGATTAATACGATTGACATTTAACCAAGTGCAAGTGTTGCAGGAGGATCGATTAGCAATTTGATTACTAATTGGCTTAATTTGATTAAGCCAATGGACTGAGATTAAGTCTAATTAAATATGATTTAATTTTATTTAGTTTAGGCTTGATTGGATCAAGTTCAATTGGTTTATTGGATAAGCCAAGTGCAAAAAAAAAAAAAAAGTCCTAGTTCAATTTAGACTTGGGTCGACCTAATTTCTAATTTGATTAAAATATTAAATCAGATTTAAATCTAATTTAATTTGATTAAATTAAATTTTTAATTGGATTAAGACCTATTTTAATTGAATTGATCTAATTTTGGTTTGATTTGGTTTGAGAAACCAAATTAAAACAAGTCATAATATAGAATCCTAGTAAGACTAGGATTCCACCTTGCGCCACATAAGCCCCCCCACGCCGTCTCTCTTATTCCATGCCAATCTCCTCTTCTTTTGTGTGACAAAAACCCTCTCCCAGATCTTTTCCATGTCCAAAAGGTTTTTTCTCTTCTTTCATATATGGAAAGTGGTTGTGGATCAAATCAAAGTAAGAATAAGTTTAGATTTCAAATTCTATGAGATAGAGTTTTAGAAATCCAAAACTCTTTCCTTTTTGTACCAAATTTATTCAATTTTTTTTTGATATTTTTGTGTCTTTTAGAGCACACATTTTACACCCTTTTCTGGTGGTCCATGTACAAAAATAAGGGGGAGGCACCCAAGAGTTGGGCACCCCTTATCTTGCCATGTTTGGATAAGCCTTGACTAGGTATTTGACCTAGATAAAAACTCTATTATATCTCTCTATATAAAATGAGTTTCTTTATAAAATTTTCTTATAACATAGAGATTTGAGATCCCTTTGGGGAGTCCAAAAATCAAAGAGAAAGACGTTTGGATCGTGGAGATATAATAGACACAAGACAGGATGTCTAGGAAAGAGTAAAGAGAAGAAGAAGAGGGTCTTCTTCTAGGGTTGGTAGTTTCTTCTCTTCCCTTCTTCCATCTTGAGTTTTCTAAGAGCATCTCAGATTTAAAACTCTTTCTCCTACTTCTCATCTTTGGAAGAGCTCAAATCAAGAAGAAGGAGGCACCTGATCAACCATCAAAGAAGGATCAGTGCAGTACTAGCATACTGTGCTGATTTCTTGAAGCAGAACTTCTGATCGAGATTCGTGGGCTCATGTAGACGACGACTCCTAGAGACCAAACACATGTGTGGTTTACAACATCATCCTCAAGCCCGGATCAGTAAGGTTAGAACGTCTAACTTGCAAGGTAATAGATCTGATCTATTGTTTAATACATACATTAAATGTAGTACAGAAACATATTGATATGATCAACATGTAGTTCATGCTCTATATATTTTAATTTTTGACTTAATACTATATAATAATCATGTAACAAAATTTTAGATCTAAAAATTCTCTAATTTTAAAAAATAAATTTTAATTTATTTTAGTCTTCCGCTGCCTGATCTTGAAAAAGTTTCAAGATCTAACCCTAAAACCTTAGATTTGGTTCCTACAATTGGTATCAGAGCTAGATTATTTATTACATGATTATTTATATATGCTTAGATTATTTCTTATATTAGATCTAATTTATAATATAATTATTAAATCTAAAATTAAAATTTTAGATCAATCACGAACTGCAAGGGATAAAAAGGTTGTCCTAGTTCATGTAGATCTATCTTTAATCATAAATTTGTTAGATATGATCTAGATTAAATTTATAATTTATTAGATTTAAAAGATATTTAAATTTAAAATAAAATTTTTTTGTTAATAATTTTTGTACAAAGAAATTGTTTAAAGTTGAAATTATTTCAATTACATGAACCTGTTTAGATTAGATCTAAAGTAGTTTCATGTTTATTTCACTTGCATCTTGATTATGAATCAAACATGCAATATGGTTGGTAGAACCATATTGTAAAATTATTTTATAAATATGAAAATTATTTTTGAAAAGTCAAACCCAACCCTCAGTCCAAAACTTAATTAAGAATTAAGAAGTTGTTTGATTAGGTTTTAGGATTGTAAATTGAAGAACCTAAGACACAAACCATAACACATTGGGTTAATGGGTTGGTGAGAATTAGGTCCATTAATTAGGTTAGACCTATGGTTAGATTAAAGATGGACTTAATTAAAGAATTGACTAAATCTAATCAATTATTGTCTTAGATTAGGTCAAGGATTTCTCTAGATCAATTACAATAGTTGTAGTTGGTCAAGTCCATGTCTTTAACGAGAACCAAATAGACTTGATTCTTGGTTAAGCGGTCTAGCATGAACTGTTAGGTTGATCTAATCGAAACTAATTAAACCAGTTGGTGTCTAAGGTAAACCAGATTGGTGATTTTTAATTGGGAGCCCGCTTACTTGGCCAGTTTTGATGGTGTCTAAGGCAAACTTTGGTTGATCCTCCCACTGATCGAATTTACCTGGCCTCTTGCTGAAATTATGTTTTGATCAGATCACTTGACTATTCGAGCTGACCCATGTCAGCTAGGTAAATCAGTGTGACTGATTTAGGTGCTCCTAGACCAGCCCTTTTAATAATCTCCCTTAAGCTGACTTGGTGAAGCCAGTGGGAGGATCATGATAAGCTGGTTCATTTGACCTCATCCTTTAAATCATTTAAATTTTTTAAAATTATTAGGTCCTTAAAATGACAAAGTATGGAGATAACTGAGTCATAGCCTCCCATTAAGATGTTTGATAATGAGTCCATTAACTCAATAATCATTGCAGACCCAAAGGCCTGGTGCTTGTTGACTAATGAAATTATCACTCATCATATGACGACTTGGAAGTGTCTCTCTAATGGTGGTTAGGTGAGCCAACCAAAGTTGGGCTTAATCATTTGTTGGTTAGATGCACCAAGTATGGTCATGTTAATGGTTGGACCTAACCGGATTCTTACAGTGGAGGCCAAAGCCTACTGATTAGGTTTCTGGGGCAAAATTAAAATTACTAAAAATTATTTAGAGAAATAATTGGTTATGAACCTACCCTTAGATGTACACGGGTTGGTCAACCAAAGTTGGGCTTGTGTACAGTCTAAGTGGATTCTAGTACCCACTAAGAAATTAAGGTAATTCCTTGAATTGGAGGTAGAGGCTACCAATTCGAATAAAATAGTGGGAGAAACCTTTTGATTAAAGTCCAAATCTTTAAGTTTAATGAATCAATTACTAATTAGGTTATGATTTTTCTTTATGCAGATATGGCCACTTCCCTATCGTTCTGATCATTGTTGGACAATGATAAGTTGGTGGGACCCAACTTTGGTAGCTGGTACCGAAAGTTGAAGATAGTCCTGGAGCATGAACGGATCCTATATGTGATAATGGATCCTGCACCTGAGAAGCTAGCTGCCAATGCACGTAGAACAGTCAGAGACACTTATCAGAAGTGGCTCAATGATCGGACCATGGTGCGCTGTATCATGCTGGCTGCCATGAGCGATGAGTTCAGTCATAGATTCGAGACAGCTCAGTCAAAGGATATTCTTCAAGTGTTGGAGGATGCCTTCGGCACACCCGATGATGTGGAGAGGCACAAGACTAGTTGTGCCATCTTCAACGCCAAAATATGGGATGATGCCTCTGGTACATGATCGAGCTGATGGAACGATTGAGCAAGCTTGACTTTTCCTTGCATGAGCAGCTTGAGAAAGATGCAATACTGAACTCACTGCCCATGTCCTATCTCCCATTCCTTACTCATTATAGAATAACAAAGCCTGAAGTAAACTACCATGGGTTACTGGGGTTGCTTCAAAACTTTGAGAATGATCACCAACTCCACAAGGAGTCGGTGAACTTTGTGGGAGGTTCATCTTCTGGTTCCCGACCCTTTGAGAAAGAGAAAAAGAATAAGAAGAAGAAAGTGAAAAAGGTGCAAGTTCAGGCTGGGACATCAGTGCAGGACCAGACCAGAAAGATCAAGCCGATAAGAGTCTATTCTACTGGCAAGCACCCTAGATTAGATAGTGTGTGTCAGATATCTACTTATGGCACTATAGGCTAGGTCATATAAATAAGAATAGAATAAACAAGTTGACTCAAGAGAAAATCCTCGAAGTCAGCAATTGTGAATCACTTCCAACCTGTGAATCCTGTCTTCTTGGAAAATGATCAAGTCATCTTTTACTGAAAAAAGTGAGAGAGCTACTAGGCTCTTGGGCCTTGTACATACTGATGTATGCAGACCCATGAGCACAAGTGTTAGAGGTGGATATTTCTACTTCATAACTTTCACGGATGATCTATCCAGATATGGATATGTCTATCTGATGAAACATAAGTCGGATTCATTTAAAATGTTCAAACGATTCCGAAGTAAAGTAGAAAAATAAACTGAGAAGAGAATTAAAACTCTTCGATCTGACCGAGGAGGGAAATATCTTTCTAGTGAGTTTTTCACATATCTAGGAGAGAATGGGATTCTCTCCTAATGGACTCCTCCAGGAACACCACAGCATAATGGTGTGTCTGAAAGGAGAAATCAGACTCTGTTAGACATGGTCCGATCCATGATGGATTTTGTCAGCTTGCCGATATCCTTCTGGGGATATGCACTCGATTCGGCCTGTTATCTGTTAAATAAGGTTCCAAGTAAGTCTATAATTAAGACTCTATATGAGATATGGATAGGGCATAAGCCAGCACTTTCACACCTTAGGGTCTAGGGGTGCCAGGTCTATGTCAAACGATTAGTCACAGACAAACTTGGATCTAGGTCTGATAAATGCACATTCATAGGGTACCCCAAAGAGACCAAAAGATATTTTTTCTACCATGCTGATGAACAAAAGGTGTTCGTCAGCCTTAAGGCAATCTTTTTAGAAAAGGAGTTCCTTGGTGAAGGAACTGTTGCCTCTAAGGTTGAACTTGATGAAGTTCAACAGGTAGAAGGACCGACACCAATAGCTGAACCTGAGTCAGATTTGATTAGATCAGATCTGGAGCTCAATGTACCTGCACCATTAAGGTGATCTGGTAGAGTACCGCATCAGCCAGATAGATACTATGATTTCTTAGTCCGAGATGGTGATCCCATCGAACTCGATGAAAATGATGAGGATTCGATCACCTATATGGATACAATACAGAGACCTGATTTTGAGAAATGGCCTGAAGCCATGAAATCTGAAATAAAGTCCATGAAGGTCAATGATGTATGGATATTGGTTGACCCATCTGAAGGGATTAAACCCATTGGGTGTAAATGGGTGTTCAAAAGGAAAAGGGGCACAAACGAAAAGGTGGAGACCTATAAAGCCCATCTGGTTGCCAAAGAGTATCATCAACATTATGGTATTGACTATGATGAGATATTTTCTTCTGTGGCAATGCTCAAATCTATTTGGATAATGCTTGCAATAGCTGTCCATCTGGATTATGAGATCTGGCAAATGAATGTAAAGACAGCTTTCTTGAATGGAGAGCTGACCGAAGAGGTGTATGTGATACAACCTAAGGGGTTTACATCCACAGATGAGTCCAAGGTGTGCAAGCTTCAGAGATTTATTTATGGATTGAAGCAAGCTTTTCAGAGTTGGAACATGCATTTTGATAAGGTGATCAAAATGTATGGCTTCGTTAAAAATAGAGAAGAGCCCTGCATCTATAAATGGGCAAATGGTCCAGTTGTGGTATTCTTTATTTTATACGTGGATGATATTCTCTTAATCGAAAATGACATCCCTGCATTACAGGAAATAAATGTTTGGTTGTCATCGCAGTTCTCCATGAAGGACTTGGGTGAAGCATCCAACATCCTAGGGATGAAGATCTATAGGGATAGATCTAAAAAGATGCTTGGATTATTTCAGTCCACGTACATAGACACTGTGCTGAAGAGGTTCAGCATAGAGAATTTTAAGATGGGCTATCTACCGATAGGCCATGGATTTTTTCTCTCTAAGAAGGATTGTCCGACAACTCTTGAAGAGAAAGAGCGTATGAGTAGAGTCCCATATGCTTCGATCGTGGGATCTATCATGTACACCATGACATGTACAAGATTAGATGTGGCATACTCACTAGGAGTAGTGAGTCGATACCAATCTGATCCTGGAAAAAATCACTGAAAAGTGGTTAAAGCCATCCTTAAGTATTTGAGAAATATTAAAGACCAATGGTTGGTTTATGGTGAGTTAGATCTGAAACTTGTGGGGTTCACAGACTCCAGCTTTCAATTTGACCATGATGACAACAGAAACGTGTCAGGTTATATCTTTACTCTGAATGGTGGAGCTATCTGCTAGAAGAGTTTCAAGCAGCATAGTATGGCAGACTCTGTCTGTGAGGTGGAGTACATCGCAGTATCGGATACCACGAAGGAAGTTGTGTGGCTGAGAAAATTCATCACCGAGCTCGGAGTAGCACCCTCCCTCGATGGTCGATCCTGCCCTACTGCGACAGCACTGGTTTCATAGCTCAGGTGAAGGAACCCAAAGCACACCAGTGGACGAAGCACATTTTATGCCACTACCACTTGATCTAGGAGATCGTGGATCGAGGTGACACGACCTTCAAAAGATCGACGGAAAGGAGAACCTGGCCGACCCCTTCACTAAAGCCCTGACGATAAAGGAGTTCGACAACCACAAGTCGAAGATGGGTATTAGATATTGTGATGAGTGGCTTTAGGACAAGTAAGAGTTATTGGAAAATATGTCCCAAAAGCCAATCGTCAAGCTGTTGATGGTTGAGCAACCAAGTATGGTAAATGATTTGTTAATAAATAAAATATATTTGATATTTTCATCATAAGCTTTCATCTTCTAATGAACTCCGTTGTTATGATGAAGTCTTTAGGACTATTTGAATTCGATAAAGAGAGGATTTATCGATTAGTCCTTAAAACTATTCACGACCAAATGATAGGCTGTTAATAAGGACGACAGCTTTTATCGAGCATAGGTCGCTATAGGCCATATGGGTTGGTTGTCTTTTTAACCAAGGAGTGTGGAGACACTGGTATGGCATACAGGTGAGATGTAAGGGTACATCATCATTGAACATGACCAACTCCAGAGCATTCTGCTGTCGAGAATATCTCTGATGGGATATAGGTATAAGTGTCCCTTAGACCTGAGATCACCTCAGTGACTTGCAAGCAACTCACTGTGCTTTGGTACTGGACTAACTGAATTTTTAATTCAGTGATGGAAGGCTTCTGGGCATAGTCAAGTACTTACAAAGTCAGAGTGTGATCGAGATGGGATTGACCACTCCAAGAGTTAGAGAAGAATGAGTCACTGTATTTCAATTTTGCAAAATCTTGGCCAGGATAATCCATCAGATGGATTTGATATTTTAAAATACAATGTGGACAACCTGATCAGAGTTGACAGTTGAACTCTGAGGTATCCTATGATCATTTTGGTCAAGGAGATGAATTATATGAAAACTATATCCGCATGGGTTGTAAGGATGTTGTTCTACATATTCGACCTATCCGATCGTCGGGTACCATTGCTAGATGATCACTTCGATTGGTATAAAAATTTATTTCTATGCTATTGAATTAGGTTCAGACCTATGAGGTCACACACATTAGAGTTCACAATTCGATTGGATGGTTGATCAATGATTAAAAATTATTCTAGGATTAAACGATCAATACGATTGATATTTAACCTAGTGCAAGTGTTGCAAGAGGATTGATTAGCAATTCGATTGCTAATTGGCTTAATTTGATTAAACCAATGGACTGAGATTAAGTCTAATTGAATATAATTTAATTAGATTTAGTTTGGACTTGATTGGATCAAGTTCAATTGATTTATTAGATAAGCCAAGTGCAAAAAAAAAAAAAAACTAGTCCTAGTTCAATTAGGACTTGGGTAAACCTAATTTCTAATTTGATTAAAAAATTAAATCAGATTTAAATCTAATTTAATCTGATTAAATTAGGTTCTTAATTAGGTTAAGACCTATTTTAATTAGGTTGATCTAATTTTAGTTTGATTTGGTTTGAGAAACTAAATTAAAACAAGTCATAAGATAGAATCCTAGTAAGACTAGGATTCCACCTGGCGCCACATAAACCCCCCCACGCCCTCTTTCTTATTCCATGCCGATCCCCTCTTATTTTGTGCAACAAAAGCCCTCTCCCAGGTCTTTCCCATGTCCAAAAGGATTTCTCTCTTCTTTCATACATGGAAAGTGGTTGTGGATCAAATCAAAGTAGGAATAAGTTTGGATTTCAAATTCTATGAGATAGAGTTTTAGAAATCCAAAACTCTTTTCTTTTTGCACCAAATTTACTCAGATTTTTTTTGAAATTTTTATGACTTTTAGGGCAAACATTGTGCATCCTTTGCTGGTGGTCCATGCATGAAAATAAGGAGGAGGTGCCCAAGAGTTGGGCACCCCTTTTCTTGCCATGTTTGGATAAGCCTTGACTAGGTATTTGATCTAGACAAGGACTCTATCATATCTCTCTCTATAAAATGAGTTTATTCATGAAATTTTTATAAAACATAGAGATTTGAGAGACCTTTGGGGAATCCAAAAATTAGAGAGAAATACCTTTGGGTCGTGGAGATATAATAGACACAAGATAGGGTATTTAGGAGAGAGTAAAGAGAAAAAGAAGAGGATCTTCTTCTAGGGTTGTTAGTTTCATCTCTTCCCTTCCTCCATCTTGAGTTTTCTGAGAGCATATTAGATCTAAATCTCCTCCTCCTACTTTTCATCTTTGGAAGAGCCCAAATCAAGAAGAAGGAGGCACCTGATCAACCATCGAAGAAGGATCAGCGCAGTACTAGCATACTGTGCTGATTTTCTGAAGCAGGACTTCTGGTCGAGATTCGTGGGCTCGTGTGGATGACTCCTAGAGACCAGATGTGTGTGTGGTTTGCAACACCATCCTCAAGCCCGGATCAGAAAGGTTAGAACATCTAACTTGCAAGGTAATAGATCTGATCTATTGTTTAATACATACATTAGATGTAGCATAGAAACATGTTGATATGATCAACATGTAGTTCATGCTCTATATATTTTAATTTTTAATTTAATATTTTATAATAATCATGTAATAAAATATTAGATCTAGAAATTTTTTGATTTTAAAAAATAAATTTTAATTTATTTTAGTCTTCCACTGTCTGATCTTGAAAAGTTTCAAGATCTAACACTGAAACCCTAGATCTGATTCCTATATAAGAAATAAGTATGTGATGGTCACACATCTTAGGGCAAGGAAGGTATTAAGTCTTGAACATATGGATGTTCGAAGGCTAATAATATCTCAACTCAGAGATGGACACTTCATATGTGATATAATGTGTTCACTAAAATGCTTCACGAAATATTATTGTCTCTTTTTGGAAATATATCTCAAAAATTGCTGTATGAATTAGATACTATAAAAATCTATTACGAGCACTCCATATGAGATATGAAAAAGATAAAAGGCAGGTTGTCCAACTAATGTGAAAAGGATTGATGTACATAAGTTTGTACTAGAGCAGGTTTTTATAAGTATATAGGTTGTCCTAAAAGAATAGTATGTGACACTATATCTACCATCCTACTTGACAAAAGGTATTTTATCAGTAAGTATACTATCTTTTAGAAAAGAAATTTCTTTTAAAAGTGGATAGTGGGAGGATAATTGAACTTGAGAAGTTCAAGACCTATAAACTATCCTATCTAAACCTGTGAAGTATCCACAAGTTAATCCTCGATCAGATGTGCCCAGTGATGAGGCACGACCATGATACACACCTCCTCACCGAAAGGTCAATTCGAGTGTGTAATATACCACTCAAATATGGATTTGTTATTATGAATGGTAGTACACCATACATCATTATGAATGATGTTTTACTTAATCCATTCAGAGATTGTTATGAGTAGAGACTCTAACAGCTAGCCTGAAATCTTTTCATCCAAAATGGACTCCCTGAACATCAATCAAGTATGGACTATGGTTGAAGCACCTATGGGTATGACCCAACAGATTGCTATCAGAGATATCTATTTGGATTTTTGCTATTGCCATATACCATCTAGAGAAATTATCTCTAGTGGGAGGGCAAATACTTTTATGAATTTAGACAGTTTATGAGGAGTGGGTACTTCTATTTTTGATGGGATAGTTAAAATATTTGACTTTATCAAAAATAGATGAACCATGTGTGTGTACAAGAAGATAAGTGGGAGTCCCACTAACTTCTTAGTTATGTATGTAGGAGACATACAGTATATTAAAAAGGTAGTCCCGATATTACACTCGATCAATGGCTTGCTTTTCACAGAAGTTTTCATGGAATAGACTTGGGTTAAGCATCCAATATGATGCCATTAAGTGAATGTAGGGCTTATCCCAGTCTAGGTATATAGAATTTAATGTTGAAAGGGTTCAACATGAATGGGTGTAAAAGAGTTTATTTACCCATACATTCAATGTACCAAGCCTGATGTGAATTATGCCTTGTGCATAATCATTGATTTCGGCTGATCCATGATAGGATCTTTTGAAAATTATGAAAAGCATTCTCAAAGTACTTGAGAAGTACTAGAGGAGCAGTGAATTGAAAAAGTTTCAAATAGTAAAATGTGTTTGACTCGATTAATTGCTGTTAGTAAAGATTGCTAAAGAAAGTTGCTTGATGAAGGGTTCATTATTAAGTTGGGTGTCGTCTCACCGAGTACCCACGCACATCCTAGGCACTTTCACCTCATTCATGATATGATCATAAAATGAGTTAATATTAAAAACAGTATAATAGGACCAGTTTACTAAGGCTTACACAACAGCAGTGTAATCGTCATCCTGATTGCATGGGCATCAGGTACAGGGGTGATTGACTTTAGTGCAAGTGAGAGATTGAAAGAATAGTACCCTATAAGCCAATCATATGGAGATGCGATAGGATATTTTTTATTAACTTCTTGCTCATTTGTATGACATTAGTTATTTTATCTATATGAGGTATTATATTTTTTCATTTGCTGTATCATTTTTATACGATTATGATAAACTCCATAGATTAAGGCAATGATTTTAGGGCCATTATGAGATCATGCCAGTGAGACCTAAAATCTTGATAGTCTCAATCTAAAATATTTTCAGTCGTTGAATCTTCGAGTCGGGGATCGATGACTCCGATAAGATTGGTACATCCTATCTATGCTCGATAAATAGGGTGGTTGATCTCACAACCACTTATGTGGTGACACTAATACAAAGATGTAGGTGCTCATTAAAGAATGAGTTCACTGAACAGACTTACAAAAAAATATCTGATGGAGCCTTATGGCTTGTCGATAGATGGTTCTTCAGTGGGAGTGGTGCATGTGATCCTTTGACCTAAGATCACCATGGTACCTTTTATGCATAGACCCTTTGATTTATTCCCTAGCACACTACTTTGAGTTGTGTGTGGGATATTCTGGGTATGACAAAGTGTGCATCGAGGTTGTGAGTGGTCAACAAAGAATCGCTTACTCCTTGTAAGAGGAGAGAACATCCTATGTGATCTCATAGGATGGTGACTCTGAAAGTCTTTAGCCAGAGCAGAGATAAACAGTAGAAATAGTTTCTATTGGTTCATCAATTGAGTCATTATCATCTAATCGAGATATATATGGTTAGGTATTTGGGTTTGATATATTTTCATACCCTTGGCCTTTTCAGGATGTTATGTGATCGAAGGATTGAATTACACAGTAACTCACCATGGAAGGATAATTTTAATATTTTTATCAAATTTTAAATCTTTCAGATAGCCATGAAATATTACTAGATATCAATCTTGACTTGTGGGCTCTTCAAAATTAAAAGAGTTTAATTCAAGAATCAATTAAAAAAAAATTTAGTTGATTGAGACTCTCGAGCTGACCAATCCAATCAAATTAGGGTTACGTCGAGATTTTGGATCTACTGCTGGCTAGATTTAGAACCCAATGGATCACACACAATAGAGATTTGATCTTGATCCAATCAATTTGAATTTATTATAAATTTAATGGGTTAATTAAATTGTTAGCACATGAATTAACCCAAGTTCCCAATTGATTTCAGTGCAAAGGTGTTTGTGCTAACCTAATCTTATTGCCTTGACTCAATGTGATTGGGTTTGAACTAATTAATTAATTAATTAGTTTTATCTAGTTTTGTGGAAGTGTTCCATGCGGAACCAGCCTCCTCCACACCAAAAGCCATGCCCAAATAAGTTTTACACGCCCCATTTATTTTGGCATTAAGAAGGAAAAGTCCTTCTTAACGTGGTATCTTAATTTTCTTACATCACTTTATGTTTTGCACCATCAGATGGAGCCATTGGGGTATGAGATGTGGAAGATATGTTGGATTCCTTCTCTTGGAAGGAACTCCATGTTAAAAATAAAGGGGACATCCCTTGGAAATTTGGGCGATGAATTGGAAGAGTCCAATTCACATCAAACTCTTTTCTTCCTTGAATCATTCACATGTTTTTTTTAATAACCTCGTGTCATGAGATGATGCTTGGATTTTGAGGCATAGAAGCAGAAGAAGAATCCTTCTCTTGGAAGGAATTCCATGCCAAATATTAGAAGGGACGCCCATATTTTGTGCGTTGAATGTGGAAGAGTCCACCTTGTCATGGACTCTTTAATTCCACGTGTTCTCCCTTTCCATGCACCATTTTATGGTGATCAAATTTTTTTTGGTAGAAGAGGAGTCCTTCTATAGATGAAACACTTCTTATTCCATGCCATATTCATTGGGTTTATATGTTAAAAATTTATATTTTCATGTAAGGAAGATAGGACGCCAAGAGTTGGCATCCCTTGGTGTCTTGTGTGGTGCCTCTTCATCCCTTATTTAAGGGGCACCCCATATGGCATAAAATCTATCCAAAATCTATTTTGGATGTGGAATTAGATAAGGAAGTGATGGTAAAAATCTTAAGTGAATATAGAAAGAGAAAGGGAAGAAAAAAAATAAAAAGGAAGAGAGGAAGAAAAAAAGAAAGTATGAGATACTTGTCTTAAAATTAGACTGTTCATGTGTTGAACATAAAATCTGATTAGAGTGTGATGTGATACTTTAGGAAAGATTTTCTAGAGTGGTCCTTGTAGAGGTCATGAAGGCATACAAGCAATGATGCAATGAGTTCTTGCAAAGGATGATTGGCAGTGCACTTGAGAAAAAGGCTGCAGCACCATGACGAGTTGGGAAGGGTCCTAATCAATCCTGTGTGGATCACCGTTGGAGGGCTTCTGCTTTGGAGTCTCATGGAGGTTTCAAAATTACCAGTTTATGGTCTTCATGGTGGTATATGACTTCTGATCTTCTCCTCATATGCTTAATTTTGTGGTTTGATTGTAATCATCAAGGGGTTCCTTGGATTTTTGAGTTTCGGTGGTTGTTTTTAAATGTTAAATCTTATTTTCATTATTGAATGCATGTTTAAAATTTTTGAAATCTATATTTTGCTGTATCATCAGAATCCAACACTATGCTATCGGCTTAGATTCAAACCTATGGGGTCACAAATATTAGAAGATTTGGTCAGATCTGATGGCTGAAGAGTCCAATTAGATTGTGACTCTGGTGACGAGTTTTATTGAAATTAGGACTCTAGAGGAGAGTCCCATTGTGACTGAAACTCTACTATTAATTAAAAATTAAATAATAATTAAATTAATAATTGACTTAATTTGATTGAGCAAAGAGCTTTGGATTATGTCTAATTGAATTAGGTTCAGTTTGACTCAAATTAGGTTTGATATGATCAAGTCTGATTGCAAAAAAAATTTGATCCTGATTTGATCAGGACTTGGGCTCAGCTAGTTCTTAATTAGGTTAGAAATTTATTGAGATAATTGAGCTTCTAATTTAATTAGGTTCATTTCTAACATTGGCTTCAAACTAGATTTGATTTGGTTTAGAATCAATTTGAAAATGGAGAGTCCAAGCCAGGAGGGACTCTATCTCTTTATCCTTGTGCCACCCTAGTCTCACCCACTTAATCTCAATGCCAAATGAGATTTGGCTTGAGATTTTTGGCATCAAGAGAGTGGACCTAGTAAGGGTGGGTGGCAAAGTATGGTGAGTTATGATCTTATCTCCTGCCTAATTCGAATGCAATCCGAATTAGAGATAAGGTGATAAGAAGGAAAGAGATTTTTCAAGTTAAGAAAGAAGGTTGGTGCCTAATAATTTTTCTTTAATTTTTATGAGGAGTTTTTGGACATGTAAGATACCAGATCTCTTTCCCATGCCAAAAACTTATTTTTGAAAATTTTTGGATGCCAAAAATTATAGTTGGTGTGGACTCTTTGGCACCCTTTGAAGGGAAGAAACAGTTTTCCTCTAAAATTCCCAAGTTGTATCTAAAAATTTTCTCTAATGCTCTACTTATTTAAGAAACAAATCTTTACCTGAATCATAGCAAAACTAGAGATCAAATCTTAAATTATCTAATATAAACTTTCATGGAGACTTGGATATGCAGACCCTCTACTTCGCATGCATGTCAGACGCCGCAGGAAAGTAGGATGAACTCCAATCTAATTAGCTTCGTAACTCAATCAATCGAGGGATGAGATGTGATGATATGATACCTCACATCAGTAGGTAAGATGTCCAAGAAGGATCTACACCCAAGGAGAGGAGGCGGCAATAAAGAGAGAGATGTAGAAGATGAAGGACCTCTCTCTTCACACGCCTGTCTCTCTCTCTTTTTCTCTTCTCTCAATTTGATTTATTTGCTATTCTATTCTCTTCTTTCATCCATAGATAGACCCTCTCTATTTATAGATGATTCTCATGACCCAATGAGAGGAGGACTCTTTATTAAATCTGATTTGAATTGATCCAATACTCATGTAAGAAGGACTCCTACATGAGATATAATTGCCATCACTTATGACATCCACTTTGCACCAACTCTCACACCCACTTGGGATGCCTCAAATAAGCACCAAACTAATTTTTGATCATGCTTCATGAGTGGGTATTCTCAGTATAAGTAGAAATACTTATATCTCATCCAAAATAGGTCCGATTCGAATCTGATTCGAAGTTGGTTCGAAATAATTTTGAAAGGCTGTCAATCCTAAACTCTTTTTAGGACTTTTATACCAAGTCCAACTTAGATTTTGGACCTATTTAAGTTAAATTAATTCAGATATAATCTAAAATTAATTAGTACTTAAATCTAATCTTTCATATATTCCATGGATCATAGATTGAAATTGTTCATCCCCGGGATTAAACCTAAACCTCATATGTAGTGCTAGCTAGACATAGTCAACTCTTCAATCCCATTTGACTCATAACTTAATTCTCAATCAAGTTAGCTTATATGTTCAATCAAGTCAAGTACTTCCAAATTGGACATATAAACATAGGTCAATTTCTTCCTACTTTGTCTGACTTGTGTGCGTGACTCCATAGGTTTAAACACTAAGCCGATAGCACGGAACCAATTCCTGTACTAATCGAGATACCATCTAGCAATGGTTCTTGATGTCTAGATAGGTCAAATTATCGCAAAGAAATATTTCAGAAGCCATACTCATGGTTATCGTATAATTCATCTTTTTGATCCTAGATGCTCTAAGATGGTCTCAGGTTAACTGTCAACCGAGATTGCTTCATCCATATTATATTTCAACCTTTCAAATCTATCTCATGGATTATCTTGACCAAGGCTTTATTAAATTGAAAAATAGTGATACATCAACTCCAATAATCTGAAAGGGTCAATCCCATCTTGATCCACATACAGACTTTGCAAGAACTTGACTGTACCCAGTAGCCTTCTATCACTGTATTAAAAATTCAAGTAGTTCGGCACCAAAGCATAGTGAGTTGCTTACAAGTCACTATGTGATCTCAAATCTGAAGGATATTTATACCCATGTATTTTGCGAGTAGCTCTTGACAGCAGAATGCTTAACAGGTGAGTCACTTGATCAGTGATAATGTACCCTTACATCTCACCTATATGCCATATCAGTGTCACCACACTCCTTAGTTAAGAGGATAACCAATCCATATGGCACACAATGACCTTCACTCGATAAATGTCATCATCCCGTAATGACGTATCATTTGGTCGCAAACTTGTTTAAGAACTATATGATAAATCCTCTCTTTATCGTATACTAATATAGTTCTAAGGACTTCATCACAGTACAAGAGTTCAAGGAAGATGTCATTTTGTGATAAAAAATATCAGAATAACTATTATTCAATAATCATTAAGTCATATACAAGGATGAATTTAATCGTCACACGATTGATTTTAGGACACAATTCCTAACAACTCTCACTTGGACTAAAGTCAATCGGGACAGTATTTTATACCCATCTTCCATTTGAAGTCTTCGAACTCTTTGATCTCGAGAGCTTTAGTGAAGGGGTCGGTTAGGTTCTCCTTTCTATCGATCTTTTTGAAGCTCGATGTCACCTCAGTTCATGATCTCTTGCACTAGGTGATAACGACGCAGAATATGTTTAGTGCGATAGTGTGACTTAGGTTCTTTCACCTAAGCTATGGTATTGGAGCTGTCACAATACAGCAGGATAGGACCATCAATAGAAAGTACAACTTCCAGCTTGATAATAAACTTTCGCAACCACATCGCCTCCTTTGCAGCATCCGATGCAGCAATATATTTTGCTTCGCATACAGAATCGACCATAGTATGTTGCTTGAAATTTTTCTAGCAAATAACTCCTCCATTCAAGATAAATATGTAGCCCGACATGCTTCTGGTATCATCATAATTTAACTAAAAATTAGAATCAGTATATCCCACAAGTTTCAGATCAGAGTCTCCATAGATAAGCCATTGGTCTTTAGTATTTCTTAAATACTTAAACATTACTTTTGCAATCTTCCAATGCTTCTCAGTCAGATCTGACTAGTACCTACTCACTACCCCTAGTGAATAGGTCACATCTGACCTCGTACATATCATAGCATACATGATAGATCCCACTGTTGAAGTATATGGTATTCTACTCATACGCTCTCTCTCCTCAGGAGTTGTCGGACATTCTTTCTTGGAAAAAGTAATTCCATGGCCTATCGAAAGGTAGCCTTTCTTGAAATTATTCATGTTGAACAGCTTCAATAAGGTGTCAATGTACGTGGATTGGAACAATCCAAGCAACCTTCATGATCTATCTCTATAAATCTTCATCTCTAGGATATAGGATGCTTCTCCCAAGTCCTTCATGGAGAACTATGATGATAACCATAGCTTCATACTCTACAAAGTTGGGATGTCATTTTTTAGTAACAGTATGTCATCCACATACAGCACAAAAAAAATAACCACAGAATTGGAAGCCCATTTGTAGATGCAAGGCTCTTCTCCATTCCTAAAGAAGCCATACATTTTGATCACTTTATCAAAATGCATGTTCCAACTCCTCGATGCCTGCTTAAGTCCATAAATTAATCTTTTCAGCTTGCACACTTTCGACTTATCTATGGATGTGAACCCTTCAGATTGTATCATATACACCTCTTCTTCTAGCTCTCCATTAAGAAAAATGATTTTGATATCCATCTACCAGATCTCATAATCTAAGTGGGCAGCGACAGCAAGAAAAATCTGGATGGACTTGAGCATTACCATAAGAGAGAACATTTTGTCATAGTTAATACCATAATACTGATGGAAACTTTTAGTAACTAGATGGGCTTTATAGGTCTCTATCTTCTCGTTCGCTCCTCTTTTCTTCTTGAAAATCCATCTATATCCTATGGGTTTTATCCCTTCAGATGGATCAACTAGTGTCCAGACACTATTGATCTCCATGGACTCCATCTCGGACTTCATCATCTCAAGCCATTTTTGGGAGTTGGGCCTTTGCATGTCCTCCATATAGGTGATCGGATCCTCATCATTTTCATCAAGTTCAATAGGATCACCGTTCCGGATCAAGAAATCATAGTATCTGTCCGATTGATGCGGTACTCTACCGGATCTCCTTAATGGTGCCTCTACTGGCTCTGGATTCGATTCACCAACCAAACTCAATTCTACATGTGTTGGTCCTTCCACCTCATGAACTCCATCAAGTTCAATTTTATAGGCATTAGCTTCTTCACCAAGAAACTTCTTTTTCAAAAAGACTGCCCGACTGCTGACAAATACCTTTTATTCTGCAGTGAGGTAGAAGTAGTACCCTTTAGTTTTCTTTGGATACCCTACGAACAAGCATCTATCGGACTTCAATCCAAGCTTATCTATCTTTAAACACTTGACATAAGCTGGACACCCCCAGATCCTAAGGTGTGAGAGTACCAGCTTACGCCCAGTCCATATCTCATATAGAATTTTATCGACAGACTTGCTAGGCACCTTATTCAAAATATAGCAGGTAGTCTCTAGAGCATATCCCCTAAAAGATATTGGCAAATTGGAAAAAGTCCATCATGGATCAGACCATATCTAACAAGGTTCGATTCTCCTCTCGGACACACCATTATATTATGGTATTTTAGGAGGGGTCCATTGTGAGAGAATCCTATTTTCTTCCAGATATGTCAGAAACTCACTGGTGAGGTATTCATCTCCTCGGTCTGATCGAAAGATCTTAATACTCTTTTCAGTTTATTTCTCTACTTCAGCACGAAATCGTTTGAATATTTTAAATGATTCTGACTAATACTTTATAAGATAGACATACCCATACCTTGATAGGTTGTCTGTAAACGTCATGAAGTGTAGTATCCTCCTCTAGCACTTATGTTCATAGGCCTATATACATTAGTATGTATTAGATCTAGGACATCACTGGCTCTTTCACCTTTTTCTTTAAAAGGTGACTTAGTCATCTTACTAAGTAGACAAGATTCACAGGTAGACAATGATTCACAATCATCTATCTCAAGAACACATTCCTTGATCAACCTGTCAATCCTATTCTTGTTCACATGACCAAGCCTACAATGCCAAAGGTAGGATTCGCTGACATTATCTATTTTTGAGCATTTACTAGGTGTGTACATTATACTAACAGGCTGTGATATTATGTATATGCCATGTTTTAATTATCCATGTATAATTATAGTATCATTCATAATGATATCATAAAAATCATCCTTTATTATAAACTTGTAACTAAATTTGGTCAAAAGACCTACAGAGATGATATTCATCATAAAGGAGGGACAATAATGACAATCATCTAACATGACACTACTGGACTTAAAGACAAGCTGCAAAATTTTCAAGGCCAGAACTGGAAAAAGGCTTCCATCTCCAATGTTAAGGAACCACTCGCCCTCTCAAAATTTTCTACTTACCTGTAGTCTCTGGAATGAATTGCATATATTAATAAGACTTTTGGTATCCAATACCCAGGTAGTAGTATCACAAACAGAGAAATTATAAGGTGTTATCATATAAATACCTTGTGAAGCAACCACTTGCCTCTTTCTCTTGTTCTTAGGCCTGCTTAGGTCAAGGATGGCTATATAAGCAGGATAATTCCTTTTTTAATGACCCAACTTCTTACAGAAGCACTCTATCTGGCTCTTGTCAACTTTTCATGGTTTGCTCTACTTGGGATCGACGGCATGAGATTTTTGTATTTTTTTCTTCTTTACTCTCCTAAAGGATCGATGCCCTATAGATGAACCTCCCACTAAATTCATTGACTCTTTTTGGAGCTAGTGATCCTTCTCAAAAATCTGTAGTAACCCTAGCAAACCATGATAGTTTGCTGCAGGCTTCGTCATTCTATAATAACTGAGAAAGGGTAGGTAGAATTTTGGTAGCAAATTGAGAATAGCATCCTTACCTGACTGTTCATGCAACGGAAAGCCAAGTTTACTAAGACGTTCAATCTGCTCAATCATGTATAATACATGATCGGTGACTGAAGCTCCCTCTCACATACAGGCATTGAACACTACGCAGGAGGTTTTATGTCTCTTCGCATCCTCAGGGGTGTCGAAGGACTCATTCAATATTTAAATCATCTCCTCAGACTGCATATCCTCAAACTTATGACTAAGTTCATCATTCATAGCTACCCTCATCATGCAACGCACAGTCATGCAATCATTGAGCCACTTCATATAACTGTCTTTCACAGCACGAGGAGCATTGACTGCAGATTCTTCAGGTGCCTAATCCGTAAGGACATACAAAATCTTCTCATGCTCGAATATGATCTTCAACTTTCGATACCAGTTATCGAAGTTGGGTCCGATGAGCTTGTCGCTGTCCAACAGTGAACGGAGGGATAGTGTGTTGGCCATAACTGAAAGAAAAAAATATTAGCCTATTGGTATATGAATTATTTTTTTTAATCCTGAAGACATGGACTTTAGTCTAAAGGTCCTCCGATTATTTTTTGTGAATTGATAGCCTCTACCTCTAACTCAAGAAATTACATTAATTACTTAGCAGGTACTAAAATCCACACGGACTGCATTCGAGCTCGAGTGCGGCTCGGCTAATCCTAGTGCATCCATGGGTAGGTTCATAACTAATTATTTCTCCAAATAACTTCTAGCATTGGGTTTTGCCCTAGACATCCCTTTAGTAGGTATGTGGCACCTCCACTAAAAATCTTGATTAGGTCCAACCATTAACATGACACATCAAGTACATCTAACAAATGGATGTCCAGGCCCGAGTGTGGCTCGGCCAACCTAAGCATTGATCTGAAGGTACATCATGATGGTCATATGATGAATGACAATTCTAATACATAATAGACACCAGACGTGTGGCGCCTCCAATGCCTATTTGGAATATTGGACTCATTATTATACATCTTAATGGGAGGCAATGACCAAGTTATCTCATAATTTTATCACTTTATAGACTTAAAAATTTAGAAGATTTAATTTTATTGACCTGAGAATAAGAGAAGAAGTCGATCTGCAAGTTGCAAATCCTTCCACTGACTTCACCAAGTCATGTAAAGGATTAAACACGAGCTGGTCTAAAGACATCTAAATTAGTCACACTAATTCATCTTAATGGCATGGGTCTGCACAAATCGACTAGTGACCTAATCAAAATATAATCTATCATGTTGGCCATGTAAATGAGATTAGCGAGAGGGATCTGCCCTTAACTCACCGTAGACGCATCTAGATGAATAGATCCCAATTAAAAACCACTTGATCAAATCTGCCAAACTTACCTTAGACACCAATTGGTTAATTAGTTTTGATTTAGCACACTAGAAGATTCGAGCTCAACTACGGAGCCATGATCATAATCCATTTATTAGGGTCAAACACATGGACTTGATCAAACTTCAACTATTGAGATTAATTTAGAGAAATACTGACCTAATCTAATTCAACACTTGATTAGATTTAATTAATTTCTCTACTTGATCCATATGTGTTCCTAACCCTAAGTCTAACCTATTAAAAGGACCTGATTCATGCTAACCCTTTACTCATCATATTATGTGGTGTCTTAATGATCTTTAATTCTCAATTTTAGATCATTCAAACTTAATTCAAAATTAAGTGTGTGAAACGTGTGTTTCGATTTGTAGAACTACTCTACAAGGATTTCAAGTGAAGCATACCATATGTTTCAACACATAAAAATAAATTTTCATAATATGTTTAACAATTAAACATACATAGGTATGATCTAAATTTATTCAACATCTCATGTATCATGACAACTTTTAGATCAATACCAATTACATTATATGTAACATATAATTCAGATCTAAAATAATTTTATATCTAAATTTTATCCTATTAAATGAATCATAAATCACTTTAGATCTAATATAAATATATTTATGATCAAAATAATACATAAAAGTCTATTTTTTTTTTTTTTATGAAACTGGATCACAACGACATCCCTACACGTCATAAGAGAACCTATCGAATAGGCAAAAGAGAGATTAATCTCTTCAATCTCTTATTATCGGACGGTCTGATGATTTCATCAATTTGAGTACTTGGCTACTAAATCTAAAATCTAATTATATATATAATTATATTAACATGCAATTATTGATAAAACTATTTTATATCATGAACATATCCTTGATCTCATCAATTATGTTCTTCATTTAATCCAATTAGATTTGATGTATCATTACATCATATCAAATCTAAAACTTATCTTATACTGATTATAAAATATTAATTTTAGATTTAATATCAAATAAAAAAATAATTAGATGCAAATATGAATACATAAGTAATTAATTTCTAATAAAATCTGTTTTCACACAGTGCTGAATTATGATAGAATTCAGATCTAAATATCCATCAAACAGATCTAATTTAAATCAAAATAATTTTAATTCATAAAAAATAATAAATTAATTTTTTTAAAATAAATTTAAAATAAATTTTTAATCATATTATTTTTTATCAAAAATTTAGCAACAACAGAATTCTGTTATAACAGATTTATAACAACCTCAATCAACCATTGATTAGGCACCTCTAATCTAATCAAAATTAAATCAAAAATTTTATATAAATAGATTTAAATGAGATTTAATATTACACAAAAAATTTTAATTATATCTCATATAAATAATCATAAAAAATTTTATTTTACATATATATATTTCAGCCTGCTCTGATACCAGTTGAAGGGAAGGAAACAGTTTCCTTCTAGAATGCCCAGGTTACATCTAAAATTATTTCTAATATTTTACTTATTTAAGGATCAAATTTTACCTAAATTTAATATAATTAGGATCAAATCTCAAATTATCTAATATAAATCTTCATGGAGGCCTGGATATGCAGATCCTCTACTTCACATGAATGTCAGATACCGCAGGAAAGCAGGATGAACTCCAATCTATTGGCTTTGCAACTCAATCAATTGAGGGATGAGATGTGATAATATGATACCTCACACTAGTAGGTAGGATTTCAAGAAGGATCACGTCCAAGGAGAGGAGACGGCAACAAAGGGAGAGATGTAGAAGATGAAGGACCTCTCTCTTCACATGCCTGTCTCTCTCTATTTTTCTCTTCTCTCAATTTGATTTGTTTGCTATTCTATTCTCTTCTTTCATCCATAGGTAAGACCCTCTCTATTTATAGATGATTCTCATGACCCAATGAGAGGAGGACTCTTTATTCAAATCTGATTTGAATTGACCCAATACTCATGAAAGAAGGACTCCTACATGAGATATAATTGCCATCACTTATGACATCCACTTTGCACCCACTCCACATCCACTTGGGATGCCCCAAATAAGTATCAAACTAATTTTTGGTCATACTTCATGAGTGGGTATTTTCAGTGCAAGTAAGAATACTCATATCTCATCCAAAACATCTGATTCGAATCCGATTCTAAATAATTTTGAAAGACTGTCAATCCTAAACTCTTTAGAACTTTTGTACCAAGTCTAACTTAGATTTTAGATCTATTTAAGTCTAATTAATTTATATCTAATTTAAAATTAATTATACTTAAATTAATTTTTTATATATTTCATGGATCATAGATATAAATTATTCATCCCCGAGATTGAACCTGAACCTCATGTGTAGTGCTAGCTAGACATAGTCAACTCTTCAATTCTATTTGACCCATAACTTAATTCTCAATCAAGTTAACTTATATGTTCAATCAAGTCAAGTACTTTCAGATTGGACATATAAACATAGATCAATTCCTTCTACTTTATCTGACTTATGTGCGTGACTCCATAGGTTCAAACACTAAGTCGGAGCATAGGAACCAATTCTTGCACTAATTGAGATACCATCTAGCAATAGTTTTTGACGTCCAGATAGGTCAAATTATCACAAAAGAATATTTCAAAATCCATACTCATGGTTACCGCATAATTCATCCTTTTGACCCTGAATGCTCTAGGATGGTCTCAGGTTAACTGTCAATCGAGATTGCTTCATCCACATTGTATTTCAACCTTTCAAATCTATCTCATGGATTACCCTGGCTAAGGCTTTACTAAATTAAAATACAGTGATACATCAACTCCAATAATATGGAGGGATCAATCCCATCTTGATCCACATACAGACTTTACAAGTACTTGACTGTACCCAATAGCCTTCCGTCACTGCATTAAAAATTCAGTAGTTCGGCACCAAAGCACAGTGAGTTGCTCACAAGTCACTATGGTGATCTCAGTCTGAAGATATTTATACCATATTTTTCATGAGCAGCTCTTGATAGCAGAACGCTCAGCAGGTGAGTCACTTGTTCAGTGATGATGTACTCTTATATCTCACCTGTATGCCATACCAGTGTCACCACACTCCTTGATTAAGAGGACAACCAATCCATATGGCACATAATGACTTCACTCGATAAATGTCATCATCTTGTAATGACATATCATTTGGTTGTAAACTTGTTTAAGAACTATACGATAAATCTCTCTTTATCGTACACTAGTATAGTTCTAGGACTTCATCACAGTACTAGAGTTCAAGGAAGATGTCACTTTGTGATGAAAAATATTAGAATAATTATTATTTAATAATCAATAATTCATATACAAAGATGAACTCAATCATCATACGATTGATTTTAGGACACAATTTCCAACACCCTTCCTTTGGACCCTAAACCCTAACCCTTGTCTATTTAAAGGGGGCTCCAATGTTGGATGCCCTAGCTTGAATCCTTTGCTAGTTTAATTTTTCTCTAGAGCTCCTTCTCTTCTCCTCTTCCTCCTCCAGATATTCTCTTCCTTTGGAGCATCCAAAGATTTTGAAGAAGAAGGGAGAAATCAGCCTCAAAGATCCTTGCAAGTAGCACTTCCGAGGAGCCTGATCTGTATCAATCTTCGTGTGGATGTTCTGTAGAGGTCGGACAACATGGTGTGGCTATAAGCAACCTGAAGGAGATCCTATCCAAGTGTTGGACTAGCAATGATTAATAGTTTTTAGTTTGGTAATAGTATCTAAACTTTCTTGACCGTTTTTGTTAGATCTAACTGAAGGAACAGATCTAGGGTTTCAGGGTTAGATCTTGAAATTTTTTCAAGATCAGGTAGTGAAAGACTAAAATAAATTAAAATT
>NC_026003.2:60153704-60206561 GCF_000442705.2 Elaeis guineensis
GGACTTAAAGACAAGCTGCAAAATTTTCAAGGCCAGAACTGGAAAAAGGCTTCCATCTCCAATGTTAAGGAACCACTCGCCCTCTCAAAATTTTCTACTTACCTGTAGTCTCTGGAATGAATTGCATATATTAATAAGACTTTTGGTATCCAATACCCAGGTAGTAGTATCACAAACAGAGAAATTATAAGGTGTTATCATATAAATACCTTGTGAAGCAACCACTTGCCTCTTTCTCTTGTTCTTAGGCCTGCTTAGGTCAAGGATGGCTATATAAGCAGGATAATTCCTTTTTTAATGACCCAACTTCTTACAGAAGCACTCTATCTGGCTCTTGTCAACTTTTCATGGTTTGCTCTACTTGGGATCGACGGCATGAGATTTTTGTATTTTTTTCTTCTTTACTCTCCTAAAGGATCGATGCCCTATAGATGAACCTCCCACTAAATTCATTGACTCTTTTTGGAGCTAGTGATCCTTCTCAAAAATCTGTAGTAACCCTAGCAAACCATGATAGTTTGCTGCAGGCTTCGTCATTCTATAATAACTGAGAAAGGGTAGGTAGAATTTTGGTAGCAAATTGAGAATAGCATCCTTACCTGACTGTTCATGCAACGGAAAGCCAAGTTTACTAAGACGTTCAATCTGCTCAATCATGTATAATACATGATCGGTGACTGAAGCTCCCTCTCACATACAGGCATTGAACACTACGCAGGAGGTTTTATGTCTCTTCGCATCCTCAGGGGTGTCGAAGGACTCATTCAATATTTAAATCATCTCCTCAGACTGCATATCCTCAAACTTATGACTAAGTTCATCATTCATAGCTACCCTCATCATGCAACGCACAGTCATGCAATCATTGAGCCACTTCATATAACTGTCTTTCACAGCACGAGGAGCATTGACTGCAGATTCTTCAGGTGCCTAATCCGTAAGGACATACAAAATCTTCTCATGCTCGAATATGATCTTCAACTTTCGATACCAGTTATCGAAGTTGGGTCCGATGAGCTTGTCGCTGTCCAACAGTGAACGGAGGGATAGTGTGTTGGCCATAACTGAAAGAAAAAAATATTAGCCTATTGGTATATGAATTATTTTTTTTTAATCCTGAAGACATGGACTTTAGTCTAAAGGTCCTCCGATTATTTTTTGTGAATTGATAGCCTCTACCTCTAACTCAAGAAATTACATTAATTACTTAGCAGGTACTAAAATCCACACGGACTGCATTCGAGCTCGAGTGCGGCTCGGCTAATCCTAGTGCATCCATGGGTAGGTTCATAACTAATTATTTCTCCAAATAACTTCTAGCATTGGGTTTTGCCCTAGACATCCCTTTAGTAGGTATGTGGCACCTCCACTAAAAATCTTGATTAGGTCCAACCATTAACATGACACATCAAGTACATCTAACAAATGGATGTCCAGGCCCGAGTGTGGCTCGGCCAACCTAAGCATTGATCTGAAGGTACATCATGATGGTCATATGATGAATGACAATTCTAATACATAATAGACACCAGACGTGTGGCGCCTCCAATGCCTATTTGGAATATTGGACTCATTATTATACATCTTAATGGGAGGCAATGACCAAGTTATCTCATAATTTTATCACTTTATAGACTTAAAAATTTAGAAGATTTAATTTTATTGACCTGAGAATAAGAGAAGAAGTCGATCTGCAAGTTGCAAATCCTTCCACTGACTTCACCAAGTCATGTAAAGGATTAAACACGAGCTGGTCTAAAGACATCTAAATTAGTCACACTAATTCATCTTAATGGCATGGGTCTGCACAAATCGACTAGTGACCTAATCAAAATATAATCTATCATGTTGGCCATGTAAATGAGATTAGCGAGAGGGATCTGCCCTTAACTCACCGTAGACGCATCTAGATGAATAGATCCCAATTAAAAACCACTTGATCAAATCTGCCAAACTTACCTTAGACACCAATTGGTTAATTAATTTTGATTTAGCACACTAGAAGATTCGAGCTCAACTACGGAGCCATGATCATAATCCATTTATTAGGGTCAAACACATGGACTTGATCAAACTTCAACTATTGAGATTAATTTAGAGAAATACTGACCTAATCTAATTCAACACTTGATTAGATTTAATTAATTTCTCTACTTGATCCATATGTGTTCCTAACCCTAAGTCTAACCTATTAAAAGGACCTGATTCATGCTAACCCTTTACTCATCATATTATGTGGTGTCTTAATGATCTTTAATTCTCAATTTTAGATCATTCAAACTTAATTCAAAATTAAGTGTGTGAAACGTGTGTTTCGATTTGTAGAACTACTCTACAAGGATTTCAAGTGAAGCATACCATATGTTTCAACACATAAAAATAAATTTTCATAATATGTTTAACAATTAAACATACATAGGTATGATCTAAATTTTATTCAAACATCTCATGTATCATGACAACTTTTAGATCAATACCAATTACATTATATGTAACATATAATTCAGATCTAAAATAATTTTATATCTAAATTTTATCCTATTAAAATGAATCATAAATCACTTTAGATCTAATATAAATATATTTATGATCAAAATAATACATAAAAGTCTATTTTTTTTTTTTTTTTATGAAACTGGATCACAACGACATCCCTACACGTCATAAGAGAACCTATCGAATAGGCAAAAGAGAGATTAATCTCTTCAATCTCTTATTATCGGACGGTCTGATGATTTCATCAATTTGAGTACTTGGCTACTAAAATCTAAAATCTAATTATATATATAATTATATTAACATGCAATTATTGATAAAACTATTTTATATCATGAACATATCCTTGATCTCATCAATTATGTTCTTCATTTAATCCAATTAGATTTGATGTATCATTACATCATATCAAATCTAAAACTTATCTTATACTGATTATAAAATATTAATTTTAGATTTAATATCAAATAAAAAAATAATTAGATGCAAATATGAATACATAAGTAATTAATTTCTAATAAAATCTGTTTTCACACAGTGCTGAATTATGATAGAATTCAGATCTAAATATCCATCGAAACAGATCTAATTTAAATCAAAAATAATTTTTAATTCATAAAAAATAATAAATTAATTTTTTTTAAAATAAATTTAAAATAAATTTTTAATCATATTATTTTTTATCAAAAATTTAGCAACAACAGAATTCTGTTATAACAGATTTATAACAACCTCAATCAACCATTGATTAGGCACCTCTAATCTAATCAAAATTAAATCAAAAATTTTATATAAATAGATTTAAATGAGATTTAATATTACACAAAAAATTTTAATTATATCTCTTATAAATAATCATAAAAAATTTTATTTTACATATATATATTTCGAGCCTGCTCTGATACCAGTTGAAGGGAAGGAAACAGTTTCCTTCTAGAATGCCCAGGTTACATCTAAAAATTATTTCTAATATTTTACTTATTTAAGGATCAAATTTTTACCTAAATTTTAATATAATTAGGGATCAAATCTCAAATTATCTAATATAAATCTTCATGGAGGCCTGGATATGCAGATCCTCTACTTCACATGAATGTCAGATACCGCAAGAAAGCAGGATGAACTCCAATCTTATTGGCTTTGCAACTCAATCAATTGAGGGATGAGATGTGATAATATGATACCTCACACTAGTAGGTAGGATTTTCAAGAAGGATTCACGTCCAAGGAGAGGAGACGGCAACAAAGGGAGAGATGTAGAAGATGAAGGACCTCTCTCTTCACATGCCTGTCTCTCTCTATTTTTTTCTTCTCTCAATTTGATTTGTTTGCTATTCTATTCTCTTCTTTCATCTATAGGTAAAGACCCTCTCTATTTATAGATGATTCTCATGACCCAATGAGAGGAGGACTCTTTATTCAAATCTGATTTGAATTGACCCAATACTCATGAAAGAAGGACTCCTACATGAGATATAATTGCCATCACTTATGACATCCATTTTGCACCCACTCCAACATCCACTTGGGATGCCCCAAATAAGTATCAAACTAATTTTTGGTCATACTTCATGAGTGGGTATTTTCAGTGCAAGTAAGAATACTCATATCTCATCCAAAACATATCTGATTCGAATCCGATTCTAAATAATTTTGAAAGACTGTCAATCCTAAACTCTTTAGAACTTTTGTACCAAGTCTAACTTAGATTTTAGATCTATTTAAGTCTAATTAATTTATATCTAATTTAAAATTAATTATTACTTAAATTTAATTTTTTATATATTTCATGGATCATAGATATAAATTATTCATCCCCGAGATTGAACCTGAACCTCATGTGTAGTGCTAGCTAGACATAGTCAACTCTTCAATTCTATTTGACCCATAACTTAATTCTCAATCAAGTTAACTTATATGTTCAATCAAGTCAAGTACTTTCAGATTGGACATATAAACATAGATCAATTCCTTCGTACTTTATCTGACTTATGTGCGTGACTCCATAGGTTCAAACACTAAGTCGGGAGCATAGGAACCAATTCTTGCACTAATTGAGATACCATCTAGCAATAGTTTTTGACGTCCAGATAGGTCAAATTATCACAAAAGAATATTTCAAAATCCATACTCATGGTTACCGCATAATTCATCCTTTTGACCCTGAATGCTCTAGGATGGTCTCAGGTTAACTGTCAATCGAGATTGCTTCATCCACATTGTATTTCAACCTTTCAAATCTATCTCATGGATTACCCTGGCTAAGGCTTTACTAAATTAAAATACAGTGATACATCAACTCCAATAATATGGAGGGATCAATCCCATCTTGATCCACATACAGACTTTACAAGTACTTGACTGTACCCAATAGCCTTCCGTCACTGCATTAAAAATTCAGGTAGTTCGGCACCAAAGCACAGTGAGTTGCTCACAAGTCACTATGGTGATCTCAAGTCTGAAGAATATTTATACCCATATTTTTCATGAGCAGCTCTTGATAGCAGAACGCTCAGCAGGTGAGTCACTTGTTCAGTGATGATGTACTCTTATATCTCACCTGTATGCCATACCAGTGTCACCACACTCCTTGATTAAGAGGACAACCAATCCATATGGCACATAATGACTTTCACTCGATAAATGTCATCATCTTGTAATGACATATCATTTGGTTGTAAACTTGTTTAAGAACTATACGATAAATTCTCTCTTTATCGTACACTAGTATAGTTCTAGGGACTTCATCACAGTACTAGAGTTCAAGGAAGATGTCACTTTGTGATGAAAAATATTAGAATAATTATTATTTAATAATCAATAATTCATATACAAAGATGAACTCAATCATCATACGATTGATTTTAGGACACAATTTCCAACACCCTTCCCTTTGGACCCTAAACCCTAACCCTTGTCTATTTAAAGGGGGCTCCAATGTTGGATGCCCTAGCTTGAATCCTTTGCTAGTTTAATTTTTCTCTAGAGCTCCTTCTCTTCTCCTCTTCCTCCTCCAGATATTCTCTTCCTTTGGAGCATCCAAAGATTTTGAAGAAGAAGGGAGAAATCAGCCTCAAAGATCCTTGCAAGTAGCACTTCCGAGGAGCCTGATCTGTATCAATCTTCGTGTGGATGTTCTGTAGAGGTCGGACAACATGGTGTGGCTATAAGCAACCTGAAGGAGATCCTATCCAAGTGTTGGACTAGCAATGATTAATAGTTTTTAGTTTGGTAATAGTATCTAAACTTTCTTGACCGTTTTTGTTAGATCTAACTGAAGGAACCAGATCTAGGGTTTCAGGGTTAGATCTTGAAATTTTTTCAAGATCAGGTAGTGAAAGACTAAAATAAATTAAAATTTATTATATAAAATTAAAAAATCTCTAAATCTATGATTTTATTACATGATTATTACATGGTATTAAATCAAAAATTAAAATATAAAGAGCAAGAATTATATGTTGATCATATCAACATGTTTCTATACTACATCTAATGTATGTAAAATATAATAGATCAGATCTATTACCTTGCAAGTTAGACATTCTAACTTTGATGATCTGGGTTTTAGGATGATGTTGTGAGTTAGACATACATCCGGCCTCTAGGAGTCATCCACACGAGCCCACGAATCACGATCAGAAGTTCTGATCCAGGAAATCAGCATAGTATGCTAGTACTGCACTGATCCTTCTTCGATTGTCGATTAGATTTTCTCTTTTATCTTGATTTGGACTCTCCCAAAGATGAAAAATAGAATAAAGAGTTTTAGATATGAGATACTCTCAGAAAACTCACAGATAGAGGAAGGAAAGAGGTGAACATAGCAACCCTAGAAGAAGATCCTCTTCTTCTTCTCTTTTCTCTCACCTAGACACTTAGTTTTGTGTCTATTATATCTCCATGCTCTAAAATTATTTCTTCCTGATTTTCATATGCCCCAAAGGTCTCTTAATACTCTATAATCCACAAAAATCTCAAGAAAAAAATTCATTTTAAATAATGAGATATGAAGAATCCTTGTCTAGGTCAAATACCTAGTCAAGAAAAATCCAAACAGAGCAAGACAAGTGGCGCCCAACTCTTGGGTGCCTCCTCCTTCTTTTTCTACCATGGACCACCAGCAAAGGGTGCATGATATATGCCATAATAGCCACAAAAATCTCAAAAAATATTTGGATAAAATCAGTGCCATAAGGAAAGAGTTTTGGTTTCCTAAAATTCTATCTCATAGAATTTGAAATCCAAACTAATTCCTACTTTGACTTGGTCCACAACCACATTCCATGTAAGAGAGAAAGGGAGAAAAATTTTGGGCATGTGTGAAAGCCTGGGAGAGAAGGTTTTGTTGCATAAAATAAGAGAGATTGGGCGTGGGGTCCTAAGGTGGCGCAAGGTGGAATCCTAGTCTTACTAGGATTCAATCTATGACTTGTTCAAATTTGGTTTCTCAAACCAAATCAAACCAAAACCAAATCAACCCAATTAAAATATATCTTAACCCAATTAAAAATATAATTTAATAATATTAAATTAGATTTAAATATGATTTAATTTTTTAATCGAATTATAAATTAGGTTGACCTAAGTCCTATTTGAACTAGGACTAATATTTTCTTGCATTTGGCTTATCCAATAAACCAATTGGACTTGATTCAATCAAGCCCAAGCTAAATCTAATTAAATTATATTTAATTAGATTTAATCTCAGCTTATTGGCTTAATCAAATTAAGTCGATTAGCAATCGAATTGCTAATCGATCGTCCTGCAACACTTGTACTAGGTTAAATGTCAATCGTATTGATTGTTTAACCCTAGAATGATTCTTAATCGTTGACAACCATCCGATCAAAATATGAACTCTAATGTGTGTGACCTCATAGGTCTGAATCTAAGTCGGCAGCATAGAAATAAATTTTTGTACCAATCGAAGTGACCATCTAGCAATGGTACTCGATGGTCGGATAGGTCGAATGTGTAGAACAACATCCTTCGAACCCATGCAGATATAGTTTCTATATAATTCATCTCCTTGACCAAAATACTCATAGGATACCTCAGAGTTCAACTATCAACTCTGATCAGGTTGTCCACATTGTATTTCAAAATATCAAATCCATTTGATGGATTACCCTGGCCAAGATTTTGCTAAATTGAAATACAGTGACTCATTCTTCTCCAATTCTTAGAGTGGTCAATCCCATCTTGATCACACTCTGACTTCACAAGTACTTAACTATGTCCAGAAGTCTTCTATCACTGAATTAGAAATTTAGTTAGTCTAGTACCAAAGCACAGTGAGTCGCTTGCAAGTCACTGAGGCGATCTCAGGTCTAAGGGACACTTATACCTATATCCCATCAGAGACATTCTTGACAGTAGAATGCTCTAGAGTTGGTCACATTCAATGATGATGTACCCTTATATCTCACCTGTATGCTATACCAGTGTCTCCACACTCTTTCATCAAGAGGACAACCAATCAATATGGCCTACAACGACCTATGCTCGATAGAAGCTGTCGTCCTTATTAACAGCCTATCATTTGGTCATGAACAGTTTTAAGGACTAATCGATAAATCCTCTTTTTATCGAATCTAAATAGTCTTAAGAACTTCATCATAATAACAGAGTTCCTTAGAAGATGAAAATTTATGATGAAAATATCAAAAATATATTTTATTTATTAACAAATCAATTACAATACAAGGTTGCTCAATCGTCAACAGGTTGATGATTGGCTTTTGGAACATATTTTCTAACACTAACGGTTAGATCTAGATGGCATCATCGATAAGATTGATGCAAGTTTTTATTTTTAGATGTTATATGTGTTGGTGTAGAATTCCGCCAATGTCGGAGAAGCTGGAGTCGAGGGGATCACGGCCACCACTGGGACCTGCAAGAAAAGTCTAAACCGGAGTTGGGATGCTCTGGCAAGACCCTTCGATGCTCAAGTCAGCACTCTGCTTCAACAGAAATGGAGCACTCGAATGAAATTTTAGCAGAGTTTAGAGATAGTGCTTAGAGCTTAGAGGAGAACGTATCTGGGGGTCTCTTTTATAGATGGGAGAGCGTAACCGATTGACAGCTACGTCCGTAACTGCCTGGTAGTGGGCCATTCGGGGCCACGTGGAGTTTGTTACGGAGAGTAGTGGTGTCCATTGTCGTGACTTGCCGAAGAGTGGTTGGGCCACATGGAGTTTGTTACAGAGAGTGAAGTGGTGTCCGTTGTTGCGACTTGCTGGGGAGTTCAGGTCGGACGGTTGAAGCTCGGTTGGGACGTCTGGTGGAGCGAAATAGCTCTCTATCTTAGCAATCTAAGAGAAACTTAAATGTTTCCGAGGTTGCTGACGGGTTAACCGTTGTTGGGTGCCTTAGGCGTTAATACTGCAGACGAAAGTCATCTACTGTAGAAGCCCGGATGAAAATTTTCTATTGGAGAAATCTGACTGGAGTCCGATTGCTAGAGAAGTCCATCTAAAATTTGTCTGATGTAGAAGCTTCTTTGAAGACTGTCCGCTGGAGAGGTCCGATTGCATGAGGAATCCGACAGAAGGTCGACCGATAGCAAAATTTGAAAGGTGCTATAGAAGGTTGATCGATAGAAGAGTCCGGAAGGCATTGTGAAAGTTTGTCCGCTGGAGGAGTCTGGAGGACACTGTCGAAGGTCGACCGCTGGAGGGGTCTGGAGGGAATTTATCCGTTGGAGGGGTCTGGAGGGAATTTGTCCGTTGGAGTCCGGTTGGCACTGTTGAAGGTTGATGGCTGGAGAGGTATGGAAGACACCGGAGACAGTCGATCACTGTAGAAATTCGGCTGCTGGAGCCCGTCCATTGTAGAAGTTCGTCTCGAATCCATCCACTATAGAAGTTTGGATGGAGTCCGATTCTTGTAGAAGTCTGGAAGGAGGTCGCTTACTATAGAAGCTCGAATGGAGACCGGTTGCCGTGGAAGCCCAGATGGAGATCGCTTATTGTAGAAGCTCGGCTAAAGTCCGCTTGTAATAGAAGTTCGGATGAAATTTGCTTACCGTAGAAGCTCGGATGAAATTCGAAAGATGATCGACCACTGTAGAAACTTAGATGGAGTCTGGTTACTGTAGAAATCCTACTGCTGGAGAAGCTTGAACATTGACAAAGTCCGAAAGAAGCTCGGAGTAAAATCGATCGTGATAGGAGGAAGTCTGGAAGAGATTCGGAAAGTAGTCGATCACTATTGAAAATCGGCTGATAGTGAAGCCCAGAGAGCATTTGAAGCAGTCCGATAGATGACTGAAGGAGCTCATTATTAAAGAAGTCCGGAGGGTATGATAGGAGTTTGTCTATTGGAGAAATCTGGAGGACACTGTGGAAGGTCGATTGTTGGAGGAGTCCGGATGGTACTGTGGAAGCTCGGACGGTCGGGGGCGTTTAGAAAGATGCCGCACAAGGTCGGAAGCCGGAAGAGTCCTGGGAGGGTTGGCCTCTTACGAACTTTGACTGGGGTTATTTTATACCCAACACTAGTCCCCCCTACTTTCGAGTTCGGGTTTCGAATGAAGAAAGTATAGAGAAATTTACACAACCGAAGTTGCCCCCCTTGATTCCCGTACTCGATTATTTCCAGATATTTTGGCGTTTGGCGCACCGGTGCTGGAGTCTTTTCAAATCGAGGTGACCCAAAAAGATTTTTTTGGAATTCTCACTGGAGCGTCGCCCCAGGTATGGTGCAATAATATTCTGTCAGTCGTCAGCCATCTGCCATGATGAGTGGGGCACGCGGTGGTTGTAGGTCGGCCAAAAGAGATCTGCAATCATTATTGCGCCGGACCCTGAGGTCTATTTAAACCCATCCCCCTCCTTCATGGGTTTCACCTTGCTTGAGATTTTTCTTCGGTCCCCTCTTTCTCGAGAGCTTCATCCTCCTCCGACGTCCCTCTCGGTCTTAGGCGCCCTTCAGGTCGACCTCCATCGCCTTCGCTGCCCTCCTGCACCTCTTGGACCAGCCTAGGTTAGTTTCGGAACCTTTCTTTTTCTTGCTGTTCTTTCATTTTTCCTCCTCTACATTCTGCCCATTCAGTTTCTCCGTGAGCACCTTGTTTCCTATTTTTCTCAATTTTTTTAGAATTTTCATTTGATTCAAAATGTTCTCCAACACTTCCTCCTCTAGCGGTTCTAGAAGTTCGTCAGCTCCAGCCCCTCAAAATCCTAGTATTGTATATGAACCCGTACTTAGGATCGGACCTCGTTCGATCTTTGTACTAGACACCATTCTTAGCTCTTTGACCTCAGACGAACTCTCGCTGATTAGGATTCAGTACGGAGTTCCTCTGGAGTATGAGCTTGAGCTTCCCGAGCCAACTGACCAGGCTAGCACCCCTCCCTTTGGCCGCTTTTGTTTATACCAGGAAGCCTTCTGCACCGAGCTTTGACTTTCACTCCCATCTTTTGTTGTTGCTCTTTTTCACTTTTTAAATATTTTTCTAGTTTCTGTAGCGCCGAACTCCTTTAGGTTTCTGATAGGATTTCTTTCCCTCTGTCATTTAGCTGAAGCCTGGCCAACTCTTTCCTTGTTTAGAAACATTTATACCTTTAAGTATCACCCTTCGGTAAAGGACTAGTGGTACTTCTCCCCCCAGTTCGGTAGAAAGGAGTTGCTGAAAGGTGCCCCCTTTTCTATCCACAACTGGAAGGAGAGGTACTTCTACGTCCGATGCCCGACCCTGATGCTGGGGTTGCCCCCTTGGGGCTCCCTGAGGGACTTCGTCTGTCGGGCTTCTAGCCTGGGAAAGGATGACCTTGAAGTCTCCAATAAACTTAAGACTTATCCAGCTCCTCTCCTCCCCGACCTTCTAAAGGAGTAACTTTTATTCAATGTCGGCCTGAGCCCTCTCAATCCTATCGGTATTTTTTCTTTCTCAAGTCATTCGTTGCTTCCTCTTTCTCTTATTCTGTTTCTAAGCTGTGCCGATCTTTTTTCATTGCAGACATGGATGCAGACGCAGCTCAGATACTAGCCAAGGGCCTCAAGACCCACAAAAGAAAAGGCACCGCAACTTCTGGGTCGGCGAAGAAGGCGAGTGTAGAGGAGACATGCTCGGTCGTGCTTGCCCAGGCAGCCATTATCGTTGATGCCCCCTCCAACGTCGAGCCCACAGTCCCCTGAGCTTCTTCAAGAAGCCCTCCGATCAAGGTTCTCACTCCAGAATCTCATCTCGAGGAGGCGTCGGAGGTCGAAAGGAAGAGAAGAAAGAAGACGGTGGCCCGCAAGATCGACAGCAGCAGGGCTGCCATCGAAGGGTCCAATGGCTCGAAGAGGATCCATGGGAGAATCCCTTCAACAATAGGGATTTAATAAAAAGGTTGGTCGACAGGTGCATTTTGTTCGAGATCATCCACAGGATCGTCCATGCCGATCCTGAACAATGGGTTTGGGACTCTCTGGGGTCCTTTCTTGAGGTAGGCCGATTTACTTTTTTCTTCCTTTCGCTTCTTCACTTAGTTCATTCTTTAGCTTTCATATTGATTTCCTGACCGCTCTTGCAGATTGGACACTAGCTCATCGCCAACATCGAGGTGATGAAAAATGCAAAAAAGGAAGCAGCCCAGGCAGAGGAAGGTCGCCAGGCTGAGGCTGTCCATCTTAAGAAGAAGGTCGCCGAAGTCACGAGTCTCCAAGAGGTGCTCCAGAAGGAGGAACAAACTTCGATGAATCTGAAGGCTTCTTTGGAGGAGGAAAGAAGGAAGGCAGAGGTCGAGGTCTCCAAGCTGAAGGAGCAGATCTCGACCCTAGTCTCAGAGGCAAGGGCCCAAGCAGTGGAGGAGTTCAAGACCTCCTCCGAGATGAGGGATCTAAATATCAAGTTCGGCCAAGCCATCTTTATCAAAGGCTTCCAGCTTTGCTAGGAGAAGGTGGTTGGAAAGTTTTCTGAACTCGACCTCAGCTTCCTAGATGAAGCGTCCGATGATGAAGCTGGACCTTCCGAAGCTGCTGCTGGTCTCCCTCCAGTCGGGACCTCTTCAACTACCGCAGCTGCCATGACCGACCTTCCGGGGGTGCCGACCCCTCCACTTCTGCTCCAAAGGTTCGAGACCTCTAATTTTATACTTTTTCTTTATTACAACTTTTTTTTTCTTTCTCTTGTACTTAAGAATTATTCAATCAATAAAATCAGATTCCTATTTACAGAGAGCTCCTTTTTCTCCTTCAACTTCTTTTTTCTTTTTTTTTTTTGCAATGATTTGCATTGTGACGCTCTTATTTCTGACAACAGTGCCCTACTGAAGCTCTTCCCCTACCACAGGGGATTTCTTTGAAGTCTATGATCCAAGATCTGAGAAGAAAAGTTCGTCACCTAACGAAGAAATCAAAGAAGATGGACGACAAACTTTACAGGCTGAGGAAGAGCCATTCGGAAGCCACCGTGGAGGTTACTCACCTTCGGAACCTCCACAAAAAAGACTTCATGGACTACAGCCGGAAGAAGGCCAACTTCGAGAAGGAACTTGAGGAACTCCAGAAATACTCCAGTGATCGATCTTGGACTCAGGCCTCTAAGATCAGCTCCCTCGCGGTCGAGTTGGCGGTCGCACGGGAGAAGATTGGCTATTGGAAGGGAGCTCGTCCTGGCTTCCAACTGAGGCTGACTACGACTGGGACTGGTCAAAAAAATTCTCCGACCTCTAAAAGCAGCTACAGGATGTCGAGATGAATTACAACACTTATCGAGTCGGCTGGTGTGGGTAAATAGACAACTACAGAAGGAGGCTCAAGATGGCGACCGACGAGGTTGCTCGCCTTCAGAAGCAGTTGTCTGAAAGAGCCCAGGCCATTTCGGTTCAAGGCTCCGACAAGCTTCGATTTTTTAGGGGGACCATGGAAGAACTGTTCGTTGCCCTTGGAAAGGAGAAGGCCGAACTGCAGCGGCTGAAAATTAGCTGGTCTATAAGTAGCAGGCAGTCAATGATACAGAAGTGGAGTCCGAAGTTCTGAGGAAGAGGCTTCGGAAATCGAAAGGCGAAAGCCGACAGTTTCACCAAATGTATCGGGAGATGCTGTTAAGAAAGAAGAAACTAGAAGAAGAAGTTGAGAACTTAAAGCAATTCCTGATAATGGCTGGAATCGAGAGTCTGAAGTTAGAAGAAGCCGAGCTTCCTTAGAGCTTCTTTTACCTTTTGTTCCATGTATTCTTTTCTTTTCTTGTTGTTTTTTTTTTTTTTGACCTTCAAAGGCTTTTGTAATGCTCTCTTTACTAATGAAATGAAAAGAAATTTTCTCATAACCTTATCTATTCTTGATCTGAGTTGTCATTTACCGAGCTTCTCTTATCTTTTGTGTTATTCGATGTCGATATTTTTTGAAGGTTCTTGGTCATCACCGCATTGATTCGCCTTTTTTGTTCATGACCAAGATCTTTTCGAGGCCATTCAAATTTGATGCTTTCTTTCGATGTTCGAGCTTGGGGCCCAAACTTCTCGTTACTTTGAGGAAGTCTATTTTCTCCTGCTAGTGTTGGGTTTCTCCTTAGAGACTGAGAATTTTTGACAAAAGTTTTTTTCCTCGTTGAGATGAGGTCCCTTGTATCTTAGATGTAGTTCGTTTTTTCTTTTTCTCATCGCTTTCCCTTTTTCTCTCCCCCCCTTTTTTTTATGTTTGGATGAAGGTTTTTTCTCTGCTCCTAACGGGGTTGTAGAGGTGTAGAGGAGCCGTTGAGGAGGCTTTTTTCCTCATCCGATCTTAAATGACCAGGTCTTCATTTGTGTCAGGACGAAGTTCTCTTTCTGTTCCCGACATAGTCAATTTCAGCTCACGTTAGGATGAGATTTTTCTCCTGTTCCTAACAGGGCTGTGGGGCACATAAGGGCTGTTGCGAGGGCCTCTCCCTCCATCTGATCTCTTAATAATTGAGTCTTCGACTTTGCTTATGTTAGGATGAGGTTCTCCTCCTGTTCCTAACATGACTGTGGGGGTGCATAAGGACCGTTGCGAGGGCCTCTCCCCCCATCCGGTCTTTTAATAATCGGATCTTCGACTTTGTTCATGTTAGGATGAGGTTCTCCTCCTATTCTGAACATGACTGTGGGGGCGTATAAGGGCTATTGCGAGGGCCTCTCCCCCCATCCATCTCTTAATAATCAGGTCCTCGACTTTGCTCATGTTAGGATGAGGTTCTCCACATGTTCCTAACATGGCTGTGGGGGTGCGTAAGAGCCGTTGCGAGGGCCTCTCTCCCCATCTGGTCTGTTAATAATCGGGTCTTCGATTTTGCTCATGTTAGGACGAGGTTCTCCTCCTGTTCCTAACATGGCTGTGGGGGCGCATAAGGGTCGTTGCGAGGGCCTCTCCTCCCATCCGATCTCTTAATAACCGGATCTTCGACTTTGCTCATGTTAGGATGAGGTATTTCTCCTGTTCCTAATATGGCTGTGGGGGTGCATAAGGGCCGTTGCGAGGGCCTCTCCCCCATCCAATCTCTTAATAACCGGATCTTCGACTTTGCTCACGTTAAGATGAGGTTCTCCTCCTGTTCCTAACATGGTTGTGGGGGTGCATAAGGGCCGTTGTGATAGCCTCTCCCTCCATCCGATCTCTTAATAATCGGGTCTTCGACTTTGCTCATATTAGGATGAGGTTCTTCTCCTATTCCTAACATGACTATGGGGGCGCATAAGGGCCGTTGCGAGGGCCTCTCCCCCCATCCGATCTTTTAATAATCGGGTCTTTGACTTTGCTCATGTTAGGATGAGGTTCTCCTCCTGTTCCTAACATGGCTGTGGGGGCGCATAAGGGCCATTGTGAGGGCCTCTCCCCCCATCCAGTCTCTTAATAATCGGGTCTTCGACTTTGCTCATATTAGGATGAGGTTCTCCTCCTATTCCTAACATGGCTGTGGGGGCGCATAAGGGCCGTTGCGAGGGCCTCTCCCCCCATCCGGTCTCTTAATAATCGGGCCTTCGTTTGTGTCGGGATGAGGTTCTCCTCTTGTTCCTGACACGCTTTATTTCGATTGTCTGAAGGAGCTACTCCCTGTCATTATAAGCTCATGCTAAAAGAAAAGATATGCGAATATGAAATTTTTATTTCAGGCAAAGTTATCGGTAATACATTCGTAAATTTTTCGAATTCCATGGTCGCAGAAGGTCTGCTCCTCCGAGCTCTTTTAGATAGTATGTTCGGGCCGGACTACCTCCCTGACTTCATATGGGCCTTCCCAGTTTAGGGCAAGTTTCCCTTGGTTCTAAGGTTGTGAAACAGTGGCTCGTCGAAGTACTAAGTCTCCCACTCTGAAGGTTTTGCTCTTGACCCAAGAGTTATAGTAGCGGGCTGCTTTCTGCTTGTAGGCTGCCATCCGAACTTGAGCTGTCTCCCATTTTTCTTCTAACAAGTCAAGGATGGCCTTGAGATCCTGTGAGTTGTGCTGCTCGTCGAATGCCATGACTCGCACTGACGGAAGCTTGAGTTCAATCGGGATAATGGCTTCTGTTCCGAAGGCTAAGGCAAAGGGGGTCTCTCCCATGGATAGTCTTTGGGTAGTTCGATATGCCCATAACACATGATAAAGCTTGTCTACCCAAGTTTCCTTTGCTTTTTCAAGTCTCACCTTGATTCCTTGCAACAGAGTCCTGTTGGTCACCTCGGCTTCGTCGTTTGCCTGCGGATGGGCTACTGACATGAAGTTATAGGAGATGTTTAAGTCCTCACAAAATTCAGCAAACCTTGCTCCAGCAAATTATCGCCTATTATCAGTAATGAGAGTTCTGGATAAGCCGAACCTACAAACGATTGACTTACAGATGAAGTCCTGCACTTTAGCTTTTGTGATTTTTGCCAAAGGTTCGGCTTCAACCCACTTGGTGAAATAGTCAATTGCCACCAGGAGGAACTTTCGCTGCCCAGACTGTTATGATCTAGGTGGTGTGCCCAAGGCCCAAGGGACCAAGGCTAAGGCCAATGTCCATCATTCATAAGGGCTTCATGGAGGCTCTAGGGCTAGTTGGGCCCTAGGTTGAAAGGCTGTGGGCCTTTCGGGTTTTTGAGGTCTAGGTTATGTGGGCCTCAAGGGACCAACTCTTTATGGGCTAGGTCTGAGCCCAGGATAGGTGAGATTAGATCGAGTCATGGGTGTACATGGGCTTGGGTTAACCTAATCTCCCATAGAGTTGATCAAGGGAGTTTTGGGTTTGGGTCACTTGACCCGGTGTTTATATATACATGTACTTGTATAGGTTTGATTAAGCCAAGAGAATAGACAACTCTTTCTCCCAAGTCTCTCTCTCTCTTCTCCCTCTCTCTCCAGTAATTCTTTACACACCAGGAGCAAGAAACCCTAGGGTTTCTTGCCGCCAGTCCATAAAAGGAAAGAGAAGAAGGGGAGGCGCTAGCCCCTTCCCCCTTACAGCCGCCTACCAGATCTGCTCTCCCCCTCTTGCAGGCACCCAAACACCAAGTCCAGGACCTGAATCTCTTGAGAAGAGGTTGGTACAAGTTCCTCTCAGATCTGGAGTTGATCTGAGGTCATTTGAGGCATGGGTGAGATCTCCATCAACAGTTCTACAAGAAAGGCTGCAGCAGGATAGATCTGCGAGGTCTATCTCCATCTATCTTCTTCTCTATCTAGAATGTCCTGATTTGAGATCTATGAATTAAAAAACCTCGATCCAGGTCTGATCTGATTTGGTACCAGATCTTGGATTTTTTAGAGATGATTTCAGAGGCATTCTTCATCTTGAACGAAAGGCTGACGAAGAAGACAGCAACCTGGTTGATTTTGTCAAGGGCCTTGGATCGTGTCCAGACAACTCCAGATCTTTCATTGCTGGTTCTGCTGCACCCAAGGTCCATGAGAGGAGCTGGGATCATGCTCCAATAGTTGGTATCAGAGCCACAGTGGTGAGGAAGCGATTCCAAGCATGAGAAGTTGAAGATCCCAAGTGCTGAAAATTTTAGCAAGGTACCATCAAGGTATATTCTATACTTCTTGATTTTATATTGTTTGTTTGGCTTGGATCCAGTCATGGGCAGCAATATCAAGGTTGATTTTGAGAAGTTTGATGGCAAGAGAAATTTTTTCATGTGGAAAATCCGGATGGAGGATCTTCTGGTGCAAGCAGATCTGGATTAGGCTTTGGATGAGAAGCCTGAGGGAATGATAGATAAACAGTGGGCATCGTTGGAGAAGAAAGCATGCTCGATGATTAGAGGATGTTTGGCGGATGCGGCGTTGTATTCGGTGCTGGAAGAAAGACCCTGAAGGGCTTTTGGTCAAAGTTGCACACCATGTGTATGGGGAAGAATATGTGCAACAAGCTAATGCTGAAGAAGAGGTTGTACAGTCTTCGGATGCAGGAGGGATCTGATGTGATTGGCCACATTCAGAGGTTCGACCAGTTGTGCATGGAGTTGGTGAATATCAGGGTGAAGTTGGATGAGGAGGACAAGTCCCTGTTGCTTCTGTGTTCACTACCAGGATCATATGATTCTTTGGTGACTACACTACTCTACGACAAGGAGACTCTGGAATATGAGGATATGATCTCAGTGCTGAGGTCTAATGAGCAAAGGAAAAAGTTGACCAGAGATCGAGCTCCCCAGGAGGGTTTGGCAGTAGGGGAGAGGACAGGTAGAGGCAGAGGCAGAAGCAAGTCCAGGGGGTGGTCCAAGTCCAGAAGGGAAAGAGAGAGGTGAAATGCTTCAAGTGCAAAGAGTTCGGGCACTTCAAGCGAGAATGTCCACTATGGAAGAGCAAGAAGGGAGAAAGAAGTGGCTCAGAATCAGTGAGTGCTATTGCTGGGCAGCAGGTGAAGGATGATCTACTTGTGGTATCAGATGGTCATAGGCATTACACAGAGGAGTGGACACTAGACTCTGCATGCTCACATCACTACATACCATACAGGTCTTGGTTTGTGACATACACCAAGACAGATGAGGGATTAGTGACTCTAGGCGACAATCATCCTTACAAGGTGGCTGGGATAGGGACAGTCAGGGTGAGGATCTTTGATGGGATTGTGAGGACATTGACAAATGTAAAGCACATCCCGGAGCTGGAAAAGAATCTGGTGTCACTAGGCTACTTGGAGCGTAGTGGATACAGCTTCAGCAGTAGGGCTAGAAGCGGAGTACTGAACATCTCCAATGGAGCTATGGTAGTGATGAGAGGCAGGAGGTTGGACAATAACCTCTATCGCATGGAGGGATCTGTGGTGACCGGAGAGTCTGATGCAGCAGCTGCAGCACAGGACCAGCAGGGAGCTTACAGGATGTGGCACTACCACCTAGGCCACATGGGTGACAGAGGGCTGAGGGAGTTGAGCAGGAGAGGACTCATCTTTGATCTGGAGGATGGTACTACAGGGTAGATCTATGAGCCTTGCCAGATGGGAAAGCAGAGGAGAGTTTAGTTCAACATCAGTACAGCCCGCAGTGCAGCCCCTCTGGAGTTAGTACACACGGATGTGTGGGGACCAGCCCCAGTTTTAGCTAGGAATGGGGCCAGATACTTCATGACCCTGATTGATGATTTCTCAAGAAATCTCTGGATTTACTTCATGAGAGAGAAGTCAGAAGTCTTCACCAAGTTCAAGATTTGGAGAGCAGAGGTGGAGAAGGAGCAGGGGAGGAGTGTGAAGTGTCTGAGGTCAGATAATGGTGGGGAGTACACCAGTAGAGAGTTCCAGGACTACTGTGAGGAGTGTGGGATCAGGAGACACTTCTCAGTAAAGGGGACTCCACAGCAGAATGGGGTGGCCGAGAGGATGAACAGAACACTTCTGAAAAAGGTATAATGCATGAGGCTGCAGGCAGAGCTTCCAAAGGCGTTCTGGGTTGACACAGTTGACGCAGCCGGTTACTTGGTCAATCGGTCACCTCACACCAGGTTGGATGGTAGGCTTCCAAAGGAGGTGTGGTCTGGGAGGACAGTTGGGCTGGGCCATCTACGGATATTTGGGTGCATGGCCTATGTGCACATTGGAGCTGGTGAGCGGAGCAAGCTAGATGCCAGATCACGCAAGGCGGTGTTTCTAGGCTATCCGTGAGGAGTCAAGGGATACAGGCTGTGGGATCCCTTGGAAAAGAAGGTCATCATTAGTCGGGATGTGACTTTTGATGAGGAGTCAGTCCTACGGAGGCAAGCAGGCATGGAGGAGCAGCAGGAGCAGGAGGAGGTCCAGCAGGGTGCTGCTGGACAGCTTACCTCTTTGATTTTCCTCTTGCAGGTACTACTGGAGGACATGACATTCAGGTGGAGCACCTACCTAAGGTGTCTCCACAGGTGGAGAGAACTCGGATGGATGATCGAGGTGGAGAGGTCCAGCAGGAGTGAGCTGGATCGAGGACTGATATCGGTGTTGCCCTACACAAAAGCCCAAGAGGACCATCAGGCAACCGGATCGATATGGCTTCGAGGAGACGCTGTCATATACCCTGGTGATTGTGAATGGAGACCCATATACTATTAGGAGGCTATTGAGAGCCAGGACAGAGAGCGGTGGGTCCAGGCAATGTCCAAGGAGATGCAATCTCTCCACCAGAATCAGACGTGGCGATTGGTGCAGTTGACACAGGGGAAGAGGCCCATTGGCTGCAAATGGGTCTACAATCGCAAGGACAGAGTGGAGCTGGTTGAGGCCTTGGGACACCAAGGTGGAGATTGTTATGATCCAGGTGGTGTGCTTAAGGCCCAGGGACTAAGGCTAAGGCCATGGTCCATCATTTATGAGGGCTTCATGGAGGCTCTAGGGCTAGTTGGGCCCTAGGTTGAAAGGCTGTGGGCCTTTTGGGTTCTTGAGGTCTAGGTTATGTGGGCCTCAAGGGACCAACTCTTTATGGGCTAGGTCTAGGCCCAGGATAGGTGAGATTAGGTCGAGTCATAGGTGTATATGGGCTTGGGTTAACCTAATCTCCCATAGAGTTGGTCAAGGGAGTTTTGTGTTTGGGTCACTTGACCCGGTGTTTATATATACATGTACTTGTATAGGTTTGATTAAGCCAAGAGAATAGACAACTCTTTCTCCCAAGTCTCTCTCTCTCTTCTCCCTCTCTCTCCAGCAATTCTTTACACCCCAGGAGCAAGAAACCCTAGGGTTTCTTGCCGCCAGTCCATAAAAGGAAAGAGAAGAAGGGGAGGTGCTAGCCCCTTCCCCCTTGCTGCCACCTACCAGATCTGCTCTCCCCCTCTTGCAGGCATCCAAACACTAGGTCCAAGATCTGAAATCTCTTGAGAAGAGGTTGGTATAAGTCCCTCTCAGATCTGGAGTTGATCTGAGGTCGTTTGAGGCATGGGTGAGATCTCCATCAATAGATCTACAAGAAAGGCTGCAGCAGGATAGATCTGCGAGGTCTTTCTCCATCTATGTTCTTCCCCATCTAGAACATCCAATTTGAGATCTACAAATTAGAGGACCTCGGTTCAGCTCTGATCTGGTTGGGTACCAGATCTTAGATTTTTTAGAGGTGATTTCAGAGGCGTTCTTCATCTGGAATGAAAGGCTGACGAAAAAAATAGCAACCAGGCTGATTTCATCAAGGGCCTTGGATCGTGTCCAGACGACTCCAAATCTATTCGTTGCTGGTTTTGCTGCACCCAAGGTCCGTGAGAGGAGCCGGGATCATGCTCCAACATGGATGCCATGGGAAAAGGTCCAAGGATATCCATCCTCATTGTGCAAATGGCCATGGGGCACTCAAAGGTGTAAGTTCGGAGGCGGGCTATCTTTGGATATTCACATATTTCTGACATTGATCACACTTTCTGACATATTCAATGGAGTCGTGGTACATTGTAGGCCAGTGATAACCTTGTCAGAGCAATTTATGGGATAAAGATCTTGCCCCCAGGTGACTTCCGCAAACTCCTTAATGTACCTCCCACAAGGCAAAGTCGGCTTCAGAAGGCTGGAGACATTCAGGAGGGACAAAGAGTATGACCTCTTGTACAGCTTGCCCTCATAAAGGTATATCGGGAGGCTTGGTTTCTAAGCTTTCGAGCTTCTTTTGCATCATGAGGAAGAACCCCGTCTTTGAGGTATGCAACCAGTGGGTCAATCCAGCTGGGTTCATGGCTGATCTCCATTACAAGCTGCAGTTCTTCCGTACTGGACATTTCAGAACTTCGAAGAGGACTTCCTTGGGTAGTTCAGCCGGAGGCAGTGTAGCCAACTTGGAGAGAAGATTGGCCCTGATATTTTTTGCTCTTGGAATCTGCTTGATGTCAAAGTTGCCAAAGGCAGGGATGATCTCTTTTATCTTTTCAAGATACTTGGCCATGCTGTCCTCCCGAGCTTCATAGTTTTCGCTGACTTGTCCCATCACCAATTGGGAGTCACTGTAGATTTGGAGCTGATCTACTTCTAATTTTTTGGCAATCTTCAGTCCTGTAATCAGAGCTTCATATTCTGCTCCATTATTTGTCGCAGGAAATTTAAGCACAGTGCGTACTCCATGATAATTCCTTTCGGATTGACCAAGATCAGGCCCACGCCCGCGCCCGACATGTTGGAGAACCATTCACATAGAGGGCCCAAAAACCATCAAGGAGATCTGTTCTTTCCTCGGGGGAGTTTGGCTGGAGCCCTGGGTTGTCAGCTTCACCTCATTCAAGTTTGACTTCTTTCGGGATAGTGCATTCCACTATGAAGTTTGCTAATATCTGGGCTTTTATCATCGATCGAGGTCGATAGTTGATGTCAAATTCTGTGAGCTCGACCACCCATTTTGCTATCCTTCCGGAAGCATCCGCTCAATGCAGAACTGCCTTAATTGGTTGGTCGATGAGCAGTGTTATGGTGTGCCCTTGAAAGTAAGGTCGGAGCCTTCGGACTGCAATCAATAGGGCGTAAGTTAGTTTCTCTAACTTAGTGTACCTGATTTTACCATCTCTCAATACTCGACTTATGTAGTAGATCGGCCGTGGTCACGATGATAGAGGCAGACTTGTTAGGGTTGCGCTTCCCGGGGTGTATGCGCATCTTTTCCGACCTTGGCAGCTGCTCTTTGATCTCCATCTGCACTTGAGTTTTTGGAGCATTGAGAGGGGCGTAGCTGTGGAATCTTCTTGGGGGAGAGCTCTGTCGAACTCTGCGGTCTGGCTTCTCTGCTTATGAGCTCGGGGGAGGAGTTCGGACATGCTGGTGTCCAGGGAGAGTTCGAGAATGTGGCTGAGCTTCACTCGACCCTTTTTCAGCTGCGGGCTTGCTGGAGTCACCCGCTTGCCGCTCCTTCACGGCCTCCTCATCCTTCAGCTTGAAGGCTTCCTCTGCTTGGGCATATCCTTCGGCCCAAGCCAGCAAATCAACGAAGTCCCTGGGATACTTCTTTTCCAGGGAAAATAGAAGGTCATTCTTTTGAAGACCGCTCTTCAGGGCAGCCATTGCAATTGATTGGTCCAAGTTCTGGACCTCCAATGCGGCGGCGTTAAAATGGTTGACATAAGTTCGGATGGATTCTCTCTCTTTTTGCTTGATGTTGATGAGGGACTCCAAACCTCTCTGGGGACGTCGGCTGCTGATGAAATGAGCTGCCAACTAGTGGCTCATTTGATCAAAGGAGAAGATAGTATCTGGCTTCAATGTTGAGTACCAATTTCTTGCTGCTCCCTTCAAGGTAGATGGGAAAGCTCGGCACAGGATGGCGTCTGGCGCGCCATGGAGCAGCATCATTATCCAGAAGGCCTCCAGGTGGTCAACCAGATCTGAGGTCCCATCGTAGCTCTCAAATTGGGGGAGCTTGAAGGTCGACGGGATCGGTTCCTGTATAATCCTTTGAAAAAAAAGAGGGTCAGTACAGATATCCTCACCATAAGCAGGGGGAGCATGGCGGAGCTCTTCGATCCGTCGGTTCATCTCTTGAAACCTTTGATCCAAGAGATCCTCTCGATCATGAATCTCGAGGGTCTTCTGACAGAACGGAGGTAGGGACCCTCCAGGGATGGAATCATGATCAGACAGAGGTCTCTCCGCCCTCTGCTTCCCTTTCCGGGGGATACAGGGCGACTGGCCCAAGTGGGCCGCTCGATCGTCAGATTTTGGAACTCTGACGATGCTCTTTCCCGCCGCATAGATGCCTGTAGCTACTGCTACTGCTGCATGGTCTGCACCGCTTCGGTGAGGTCCCTGACCTGCTGAACCAACAGGTCAAACTGCTCCATGCCGACTGTCGTTGCCAGAGGAGGAGGAGCCTGGAAAACTGGAGATGAGGCTGGAGCTGACGGATCCTACTGAGATCTGGCCATGGAGGCCGTAGATCGCCTGGTGGATACCTTTCGGGGAGGCATCAGGTCGGGATCTGGCTAGAGAAGAAGAAGAAGATGTCAAAGAAGATGACCGGAGACAGTCCCATTGAGTACTCCTTTAAAAATAAGGATCCTATGAAGACACAGGCCCTTCCTCTAGCGCCAATGCTATTGGTGCAGAATTCCATCGATGTCGGAGAAGCTGGAGTCGAGGGGATCACGGCCGCCATCGGGACCTGTAAGGAAAGTCTAATCCGGAGTTGGGGGTGCTTCGGCAAGACCCTCTGATGCTCAAGTCATACTCTTCTTCAACAAAAATGGAGCACTCGAATGGAATTTTTGCAGAGTTTAGAGATAGTGCTAAGAGCTTAGAGGAGAACGTATCTAGGGGGTCTCTTTTATAGACGGGAGAGCATAATCGATTGATAGTGACGTCCGTAACTGCCTGATAGTGGACCGCTCGGAGCCACTGGAGTTTGTTACGGAGAGTAGTGGTGTCGATTGTTGCGACTTGCCAGAGAGCGGTGGGGCCATGTGGAGTTTGTTACAGAGAGCGGAGTGGTGTCCGTTGTCACGACTTGTCGGGAAGTTCGGGCCGGACGGTTGAAGCTCGGTTGGGACGTCTGGTGGAGCGGAATAGCTCTCTGTCTCAGCAATCTAAGAGAAGCTTGGATGTTTTCGAGGTTGCTGATGGGTAAACCATTATTGGGTGCCTTAGGCGTTGATGCTGCAGACGGAAGTCATCTGCTGTAGAAACTTGGATGGAAACTTTCTATTGGAGAAATTCGACTGGAGTCTGATTGCTAGAGAAGTTCGTCTGAAATTTATCTGATGTAGAAGCTTGTCTGAAGACTGTCCGCTGGAGAGGTCTGGTTGCATGAGGAATCCGACAGAAGGTAGACCGATAGCGAAATTCGGAAGGCACTATAGAAGGTTGACCGATAGAAGAGTTTGGAAGGCATTGTGGAAGTTTGTCTGCTGGAGGAGTCTGGAGGACACTGTGGAAGGTCGACCGCTGGAGGGGTCAGGAGCAAATTTGTCCGTTGGAGGAGTCTGGTTTGCACTGTTGAAGTCTGGTTGGCGCTGTTGAAGGTTGATGGCTGGAGAGGTACGAAAGACACCGGAGACAGTCGGTCAATGTAGAAATTCGACTGCTGGAGCCCGTCCGTTGTAGAAGTTCGTCTGAAATCCATCCACTGTAGAAGTTCGGACGGAGTCTAGTTCTTACAGAAGTTTGGAAGGAGGCCGCTTACTGTAGAAGCTCGGATGGAGATCGGTTACCATGAAAGCCCGAATGGAGACCACTTATTATAGAAGCTCGGCTAAAGTCTGCTTGCAATAGAAGTTCGGACGGAATTCACTTACTGTAGAAGCTCGGATGAAATTCGAAAGGTGGTCGACCACTGTAGAAACTTGGATGGAGTCTGGTTACTGTAGAAGTCCTGCTACTGGAGAAGTCTGGACATTGACGAAGTTCGAAAGAAGATCAGAGTAATGTCGATCGTGACAGGAGGAAGTCTGAAAGAGATTCGGATAGTAGTCGATCACTGTAGAAAATTGGCTGATAGTGAAGCCCAGAGAGCATTTGGAGCAGTCCAATAGATGACTGAAGGAGCTCATTATTGAAGAAGTCTGGAGGGTATGATAGGAGTTCGTCTGTTGGAGGAATCTGGAGGACACTGTGGAAGGTCGACTGCTGGAGGAGTCCGGATGGTACTGTAGAAGCTCGGACGATCGGGGGAGTTCAAAAAGACCCGCACAAGGTCGAAAGCCGGAAGAGTCCTGAGAGGGTTGGCCTCTTACGAACTTCGGCTGGGGTTATTTTATACCCAACAATATGCATGTTAAATCATATTATATGTCTTGACATGATAGTCTAGATTAGATCTTATACATATAATTTAGATTAAATTATTTAATCTTATAGTTTCACTGCATAAATTTTTGAAATTGCATGCATAGCACTACTGTATGTTTTCCTCATAATTAGTATACAAAGGAGTTCCTATGCTATCAGCTTAATATTCAAATCTACGGAGTTACACACAAAAGTTAAACAATGTACAAAAGAATTGACTAAATATTTATGTGTTCAATTTGAAAGTATGAGGCTTGATTAAACATATAGATTAACTTAATTATGAATTAAATTATAGGTCATCGCTCAGGGTAGCCAGCATGATGTAACGCATCATGATCCGGTCACTGAGCCACTTATGGTAAGTATCTCTGACTGTTCCACGTGCATTGACAGCTGGCTCCTCAGGTGTAGGATCCGTTATCACATATAGGATCCGTTCATGCTCCAGGACTATCTTCAACTTTTGGTACCAGCTACCGAAGTTGGATCCCACCAACTTATCATTGTCCAACAATGATCGGAGCGATAGGAAAGTGGCCATATCTGCACAAAGAAAAACCATAACCTAATTAGTAATTGATTCATTAAACCTAAAGATTTAGACTTTAATCAAAAGATTTCTCCCACTATTTTATTCGAATTGGTAGCCTCTACATCCAATTCGAGGAATTATCCTAATTCCTTAATGGGTACTAGAATCCACTTATACTGCATACAAGCCCAACTTTGGTTGGCCAACCCATGTACATCTAAGGATAGATTCATAACCAATTATTTCTCTAAAAATTTTTAGTAATTTTAATTTTATCCCAGTCCCTAATCAGTAGGCTTTGGCCTTGACTGAAAAGGTCTGGTTAGGTCCAACCATTAACATGACCATACTTGGCTAACCTAACCACTATTTAAAAAGATGCAGTCAAAAAATCATATTATGATTGACAATTCCATCAGCCGATAAGCACCAGGCCTTTGGGCCTCCAATGATTATCCAACTGATGGACCCATTATCATCCACTTAATGGGAGGCTACGATCTAGTTATCACCATAACTATTTTATTTTAAGGATCTAATAATTTTAGAAGATTTAATTGATTTAGAGGAGGAGGTCAGATGAACCAGCTTATCATGATCCTCCCACTGGCTTCACCAAGTCAGCTTAAGAGAGCTCATTAAAAGGCCTGGTCTAGGAGCACCTAAATCAGTCACACTGATTTACCTAGCTGACATAGGTCAACTCGAATAGTCAAATGATCTGATCAAAATACAATTTCACCAAGAGATCAGGTAAGTTCGATCGGTGGGAGGATCTGCCAAAGCTTGCCTTAGACACCATCAGAAATGGCCAGGTAAGTAGGCTGTCAATTAAAAACCACCGATCTGGTTTACCTTAGACACCAACTGGTTTAATTAGTTTCGATTAGATCAACCTAACAGTTCGTACTAGACTGCTTAGCCAAGAATCAAGTCCATTTGGTTCTCGTTAAAGATATGAACTTGACCAACTACAACTATTGTAATTGATTTAGAGAATCCTTGACCTAATCTAAGACAACAATTGATTAGATTTAGTCAATTCTCTAATTAAGTCCATCTTTAATCAACCTTAGGTGTAACCCAATTAATGGACATAATTCTCACTAATCCATTAATCCAATGTGTTATGGTTTGTGTCTTAGGTTCTTCAATTCACAATCCTAGAACCTAATCAAATAATTTTTTAATTCTCAATTAAGTTTTGGGTTGAGGGTTGGGGTTCGGCTTTTCAAAAATAATTTTTATATTTGTAAAATATTTTTACAACATGGTTCTACCAACCAAGTTGCATGTTTGATTCATAATCAAAATGCAAGTGAAATAAGTATGAAACTACTTTAGATCTAATTTAAACAGGTTCATGTAATTGAAATAATTTCAACTTTAAACTGTATAAATTTTTCAGACAAAAATATGATGGTTCTTTGCATAAAAATTATTAATAAAAATATTTTATTTTAGATTTAAATATTTTTTAAATCTAATAAATCATAAATTTAATCTAGATCACATCTAACAAATTTATGATTAAAGATAGATCTACATGAACTAGGACAACCTTTGCACTATGAGGGATAAACCTTACAGCAGGACAACCTACAGTTCGTGATTGAACTAAAAATTTTAATTTTAGATTTAACAATCAGATTATAAATTAAATCTAATCTAAGAAATAATCTAAGCATGTATAAATAATCATGTAATAAACAACTTAGGCTCTGATACCAATTGAAGGAACCAGATCTAGGGTTTCAGGATTAGATCTTGAAACTTTTTCAAGATCAGATAGTGAAAGATTAAAATAAATCAAAATTTATTTTATAAAACTAGAGAATCTCTAGATCTAAGATTCTATTATATGATTATTATATGGTATTAAATCAAAAATTAAAATATAAAGAGCAAGAACTACATGTTGATCATATCAACATGTTTCTATACTACATCTAATGTATGTAAAATATAATAGATCAGATCTATTACCTTGCAAGTTAGATGTTCTAACTTTGCTGATCCGGGCTTGGGAATGATGTTGCAAGCCGCACACGCATCTGACCTCTAGGAGTCATCCACACGAGCTCATGAATCACGATCAGAAGTCCTGGTCCAGAAAATCAGTACAGTATGCTAGTACTGCGTTGATCCTTCTTCGATGGTCGATCAGATACCTCCTTCTTCTTGATTTGGACTCTTCCAAAGATAAGAAGTAGGAGAAAGAGTTTTAGATGTGAGACACCCTTAGAAAACTCACAGATGGAGGAAGGAAAGAGGTGAACACAGCAACCCTAGAAGAAGACCCTCTTCTTCTTCTCTCTTCTCTCACCTAGACACCTAGCTTTGTGTCTATTATATCTCCACACCCTAAAACTCTTTCTCTTTGATTTTCACAAGCCCCAAAGGTCTCTCAATTCTCTATAATCAACAAAAATCTCAAGAAGAAATTCATTTTAAATAATGAGATATGAAGAATCCTTGTCTAGGTCAAATACCTGGTCAAGGAAAATCCAAACAGGGCAAGACAAGTGGTGCCCAACTCTTGGGTGCCTCCTCCTTCTTTTTCTACCATGGACTATCAAAAAAGGGTGCATGATATATGCCATAAAAGCCACAAAAATTTTAAAAAAAATTTGGATAAAATTAGTGCCATAAGGAAAGAGTTTTAGTTTCCTAAAATTCTATCTCATAGAATTTGAAATCCAAACTAATTCCTATTTTGACTTGGTCTACAACCACATTCCATATAAGAGAGAGAGAAAAAAGCTTTGAACATGTGTGAAGGCTGATAGAGAAGGTTTTGTTGCACAAAATAAGAGAGACTGGGCGTGGGGGGCTAAGGTGGTGCAAGGTGGAATCCTAGTCTTACTAGGATTCAATCTATGACTTGTTCAAATTTGATTTCTCAAACCAAATCAAACCAAAATCAAATCAACTCAATTAAAATAGATCTTAACTTAATTAAAAATCTAATTTAATCAAATTAAATTAGATTTAAATCTGATTTAATTTTTTAATCAAATTAGAAATTAGGTTGACCCAAGTCCTAATTGTACTAGGACTTGTTTTTTCTTGCACTTGACTTATCCAATAAACCAATTGGACTTGATCCAATCAAGCCCAAGCTAATATATTCAATTAGACTTAATCTCAGCCCATTGGCTTAATCAAATTAAGCCAATTAGCAATTGAATTGCTAATCGATCCTCCTGCAACACTTGCACTAGGTTAAATGTCAATCGTATTGATCATTTAACCCTAGAATGATTTTTAATCGTTGATCAACCATCCGATCGAATATGAACTCTAATGTGTGTGACCTCATAGGTCCAAACTTAAGTCAGTAGCATAGAAATAAATTTTTATACCAATTGAAGTGACCATCTAGCAATGGTACTCGATGATCGAATAGGTCGAATGTGTAGAACAACATCCTTAGAACCCATACGGATATAGTTTCCATATAATTCATCTCCTTGACCAAAATGCTCATAGGATACCTCAAAATTTAATGGTCAACTCCAATCAGGTTGTCCACATTATATTTCAAAATATCAAATCCATCTGATGGATTACCCTGGCCAAAATTTTGCTAAATTAAAATACAGCGACTCATTCTTCTCCAACTTTTGGAGTGGTCATTCCCATGTTGATCACACTCTGACTTTGCAAGTACTTGACTGTGCTCAGAAGCCTTCCATCACTGAATTAGAAATTCAGTTAGTCCAGTAACAAAGCACAATGAGTTGCTTGCAAGTCACTAAGGCGATCTTAGGTCTATGGGACACTTATACCTATATCCCATCAGAGACATTCTCGACAGCAGAATGCTTTGCAGTTGGTCATGTTCAATGATGATGTTGTTGGGAATAGTATTCCCAAGCCAATCGTCAACCTATTGATGGTTGTGCTCTTTCTTGTATTAGTATATGAATTATAAATAAATAAAAATTATTTTGATATTTTTCATCACAAATTGTTTCATCTTCTAATGAACTCCTATGTTGTAATGAAGTCCTTAGGACTATTTAGACTCAACAAAGGAAGATTTGTCATTTAGTCCTTAAACCAGTTCGCAATCAAATGATACGTTGTTACCAAAGATGACAACATTTATCAAGCATAAGTCATTGTTTGCCACATGTGTTGGTTGTCCTCTTAACCAAGGAGTGTGGAGATACTGGTATGGCATACAGGTGAGATGTAAGGGTACATCTGCACTGAATGTGACCGACTTTGAAGCATTTTCTGCTGTCAAGATTTACTCCGATGGGATATGGATATAACTATCTCTCCGACCTGAGACCGCGACGGTGACTTGCAAGCAACTCACTGCACTAAGGCACTGGACTACCTGAATTTCAAATTCAGTGATGGAAGGCTGCTAGGTGTAGTCAAGTACTTGACTTGTCGGTGCGTGTGTCAAGATGGGATTGACCACTCTAGTTCAGGAGTTGTGTACAATCATGTTTCAATTTAGCAAAACCTTGACTAGGGTAGTCCTAGTGAGGAGTCACAGGACTATTTGAGTTGAGCACGATTTGGATGATTTAATCAGGGTTAACAGTTTAACCTTGAGTCATCCTAAACACAGGGGTCAAAAGGATGAATTATACAGTAACCATATTCATGTAGGTTCTGAATGTGACTATTGTGACTATTCGACTTATCTGAACATCGGATACCATTGCTACATGGTCACTTCGATTAGTACAGGAATTGGTTCCTGTGCTAGGTAGGCTTAGGTTCGAACCTGTGGGGTCACACACATTAGAGGTTCCTATCTGATTGATGGCTGGTGAAGAGTCTTAATGCTCGTGGACTATGAGTCCTACATGTCTGGAACTTTGTGATCAAGAATCAAGATTCTCTAATTATGAGTTCCACACATTTTGGGTATCGGGGTCAAGAGTCCCACTGGTTTGAGACTTTTTGATCAGGATTTCATATCGATGGATTCTGATGCTCAATTGCCCAACGAATTTAGACTCAGTATTTATGAGAGATTTAATTAGTAATTTGATCACTAATTAATTTAATTTGATTGAGTAATTATTTTTGGATCAAGTCCAATTGAATTGGATTCAGTTGGGTTTGACCCGATTAGGTTAAGTGTTGACCTAATTGCTAAGGTGTTGGGCTTAGTCAATTCCTGATTTGATTAGGATTTTATTGAGCTTAATTAAGCCTAATTATGTTAGGTTTAATTTAGTCTAATTTTGTCTAACCTATTTTAAATAAGGTTGGTTCAATTGGATTTCAAAACCACCTTGACTAATCTCCCTGCGTCACCTCACTTCACATGCGCCCATTTGAATTCACGAGAAATGAGTTCTCATAAATTTTCTCTCCCACAGAAGCCATCCCACGCCCCTTCTTTGTGCATCATTTTAAATGGATAAGGATGAGATTGGTTGGCCATTCAAATTCAAAAGATGTTTGAATTTGAATGGATAACAAATCTCTGTGCCCACCCTTTATTTTGTGCGCCCCTTCTTCCACATGAGAAAAGGTTTCTCATGTAAAGTCTCCACGCACAAAGATGCCCATGCCCCTATCTTCTCACGCATAGAGTGGATAAGAATGAGTTGGTTGGCATTTGAATTCAAATTCGATTTGAATTCAAATGAGCAACCACTTATCTTTATTCTTTCACGCGGAGAAATTATTGCAAAGATGTATTTTGCACTCTTTTTAAAAGGAAAAGAAAATAGGACTGCGCTAATCTGATCATAGAAAGAAGGGTGGCATGAGAAAGCTTTTCTGCATGAGAAAAGAAAAGAAAAGGAGAGAAAAGAAAGAAACAGAGTGGGCGCAAGTTTCTTCAGTGAGTACCCTAGGGTTTTGGCCTAGGGTTCGAAAAGTGAGAAGGTGAGCTACGAGTGTCATGAGCCCACCAAATTTTAGAGAGAGCTTGATTAACCTCTCAAGAACCTCTGCTGATGAACTGGAGCATCCAAAGAGTCGACAGATCAGGATTGAAGGAGTTCGATCAACATTGGCCGTCAAAAGGGTTCTGCGATGAACAAGCATTCGTGAGGAGCCGATCAAATCGGAAGCTTCGTGTGGATGATCCGTAGAGGCCAGACACACTGTGTGGCTATGTTGTGATGATCAGACTCTCCCGACGGTGATCAGATTATGGCGATCGACTACCCGCACAAAGGTAATATGTTCTAAACACGTAACAGTAAAATATTTACTGTAAAAATTTGAATTTCAAATTTAAATGTATGCTATATATATATATCATATTTAGATCCCTGTGTAAGGTTTATACATGTTAATTAATTAGATTAATTAATAATTTCTACTATAAAATAGTAATTTTGAAAAAGTTTTAAAATTACCATTTTACCCCTGCACTAAAATTCACTTCAAATGGTATCAGAGCGGGTTTTAAAATATGATATACATTTGCATGTGTAGATTAAGTAGTAATCTAAAAGTTTAAATTTGAAATTTGTTTAAATTTTAAATTTGAAATTCAAAATTTAAAATTCAAAATTTTGAAATTTGAAATTTGTTTGAAATTTAAAATTCAAAAATTAAAATTTAAAATTTAAATTTTAAAATTGATATATTTAGATATACTTGATCCAAGTAGCAAGTAGTCTAATTGGATTGGTTGCCATGGTCGTCCAGTCATAGGAGAAAAGAAGGGTTTAAAAGCCCTCTCCTCCCATTCGATGGGGTTCTCCTATGCGGTAGGGGTGCCGATGTGATTATATCCTGTTGGTGCAAAAATCTGCTTGCGCCGGATAAGCTGGAGTCGGGGAAGCCGCGGTCGCCGCCGGGACCTGCAAGGAAAGTCTAAACCGGAGATGGGGTTGCTCCGGCAAGACCCTCCGACGCTCAAGTCAGTTCTCTGCCTCAACAAGAATGAAGTGCTCGAACGGAGAATTTAGCAGAGTTTTGAGATAAGGAAATGAGCTTAAAGAATAACGTATCTGGGTCCCCCTTTTATAGGCGGAGGAGGCAACGGATTGATGGCGACGTTTGTAACCGTCTGGTAGTGGGCCGCCATGGTCAGGGGAATTGATTGCGAAAGTTAGTGGGGTAGACCCGTGGCTATCGTCATAGCCCGCCACGTAGGCCCGTTGCAGGTAGTGGAGCGACGTCCGTTGCCGCTAGTTGTCAGCGAGTAGTGGGATCATGCAGCACCTGCCGCAGGGAGCGGAGCAGAATCGTGGCCGTTGACACAGCCTGTCAGAGAGTAATGGGTCCGCCGCAGGGGGTGATGGAGCCCGCGGAATCCGCTACAGGAAGTGGAACAGGATCATGGTTGTTATTGTGATCCACCAGGAGGTGCGGATCTGTTGATCGAGGCTCGGCAGTGGTCGGAGTTCGGCCTTTGCAGGAGTCCGGGAGGGGTCCTCCTTTCAGTTGAGGTCGTGGGTGGAGTCCGGCTCCAGCAGCTGATACTGAGGTCGGAGCCCGGCTCTCGTAGGAGTCCGGGCGGAGCCGTTCTGCTGTCGATGGAGGAGCCCGGCTCCCGTAGGAGTCCGGGTGGAGCCGTTCTGCTGTCGATGGAGGAGCCCGGCTCCCGTAGGAGTCCGGGCGGAGCCGTGCTGCTGCCGATGGAGGAGCCCGACTCCCGTAGGAGTCCGGGCGGAGCCGTGCTGCTGTCGATGGCGGAGCCCGGCTCCCGTAGGAGTCCGGGCGGAGCCGTTCTGCTGTCGATGGAGGAGCCCGGCTCCCGTAGGAGTCCGGGCGGAGCCGTTCTGCTGTCGATGGAGGAGCCCGGCTACTCGAAGTCGATTCCGTCGAGGATTTCAGCTGTGGGTATTTTATACCCAACACCAGTCCCCCTACTTCCGAGTTTGAATTTCAAGCGAAGGAAGTACACACAGAGAGAGATGTGCACAGCCGGAATCGCCCCTTCGAATCCTGCGCACTGCCGCCCCCAGATATTTTGACATTTAATGTGTGCACGTCAGAGTCCATTTTTCGGTGAAGGTGACCTGAAAAGTCTTTTCGGAACCCCCGTTGAAACACGATCCCAAGCGTCGTGCCGCGGGAATTTGTGAGCGGTCAACCCTCGATGGTGATGAAGGGGATAAGCGTGACACGTGGCACACACCAGCTGGCCCAGGAATACCCGCCGCCATAACTGTGCCGGGATCCGTCGGCTATTTAAACCCCTCAGTCCCTTCGTGGCTTCATCCTGGCGCTTTTCTTTCGTCTGAGAGTCTTGCTTCTCTCGCACCAGTCCTTGTCTCCTTCCCTCGCACCATGTCCTCTACTCGGGAGGCTGTTCTTGAGGGAATTTTTAGGGCTTGGAGGAAGGTGAGGAGGAGAATGGCGGCCGGTGAGAATCTCCGTCGTTTTAAAGGGGGCCCAAGGAAGAATTCCTTCAACAACAGGGGTTTAATAACGGGGGCTGTCGGTGAAGTTATTCTGCCCGCGAATTTTGGAGTAGCAAGGCGGGGTGATACTGGTCAAGAGGGCAGAGCAGTCGTCATGAGCCATGACGGGATCCTTGATGCCGTCGGGGCCGAGAGACCAGAGGCGGTCGGCGTCGACGGCGAGGCAGTAGAACTTGTTGCGGGGATGGTGGAAGTAACGCATGCCGACCTTGCCGGAGCATCTTGGGTGGCGGCCGTCGTGGTGCATTCGGAGATGAGGCACATCTCTGGTGTCGCTACCGCTCCTGAAGTGGCTATGGTTCTTCTTGAAACAGGTCTTCGCTACTGCCGCCGTTGCCCTTACCGCCTCCGGAGATCTATCCCACCCCTGTCCCGCTAAGGTTGGGACTTCGGAAACAGAATGAGGCGAGATGGGGCGAGAGCTGTTACACGCACTGGAGAACGCGACTGAGGAGGATAAGACGGAGAGAGGAGTTCGTAGCTCGGAGCGGCCTCCGGTTCGTCCTGCCCGAACCGTGCTTGCGAGACTTGCGATGACGTGTATCTTCTTTTTCTTCTTCTTTTTTCTCTGACCCACCGGGTCCTGTAACATATACTTTTGTTAAATGAAAGAGAGATTTTGGTACCTCGTCTGCATCTTGCGTTAAATAGTTGTCTGTCGAATTTCTTCATTTTCCATTCCTTCTCTTCGTCTGTGTTACGTCGTCCCAAGGTCGTCGGCGACCTCTTCAGTTCATGTGGGGTCGTCATTAGCCGAGCTCCTTTTCGGCTTTTATGTCGTTCGAAGATACCCACTTGTCAGGTTTGCCTAGGGCCCTTCGGGCCCAAGATTCCTCCTAGGGCTTGAACCCGGGGATTCGAGCTCCCGTTGCTTTCGGGCGCTATTTGCTTTTCTTTTTTGCTTGGATTTTTCTCCGCTGAAGTCGGGGCTAAGTTCGGTTCCCTTGATAGTCCGAACGGAGAAGCCCTCCTGAAGTTGGAGTAGCCCGGCTCTCCTAAGAGTCAGGGCAAAGTTTTCTTGCAATCAAAGTCATAGGCAAAGTCCGGCTTCCGTAGAAGTCCGGGCGGGGTTGTCCTGTAGCTGATGTCGGCGATGGAGCCTGGCTCCCGTAGGAGTCCGGGTGAAGTCTTTTTTGTTGTTGGAACCCGGCTCCCATAGGAGTCCGGGCCTTTCATTTTGCTCGAGCCGGCGTGAGGTTCTCCTCGTGTTTCTGACACGGCTGTGGGGGTACATTGGGGTATTGTAAGGCCTCTCCCCCTATCCGGTCTAAAAGAACCGGACCTTCGACTTTGCTCAAGTTAGGGCGAGGTTCTCCTCCTGTCCCTAACAGGGCTGTGGGGGCACATATGGGCGTTGCGTGGCCTCTCCCTCCATCCGGTCTAAAAGAACCGGGCCTTCGACTTTGCTCAAGTTAGGGCGAGGTTCTCCTCCTGTCCCTAACAGGGCTGTGGGGGCACATATGGGCGTTGCGAGGCCTCTCCCCCCATCCGGTCTAAAAGAACCGGGCCTTCGACTTTGCTCAAGTTAGGGCGAGGTTCTCCTCCTGTCCCTAACAGGGCTGTGGGGGCACATATGGGCATTGCGAGGCCTCTCCCCCCATCCGGTCTAAAAGAACCGGGCCTTCGACTTTGCTCAAGTTAGGGCGAGGTTCTCCTCCTGTCCCTAACAGGGCTGTGGGGGCACATATGGGCGTTGCGTGGCCTCGCCCCCCATCTGGTCTAAAAAACCGGGCCTTCGACTTTTATAAGGTTGCCTTCTTGTTTTGATACAGTTTGCTTGAATTGTCCCAAGACAAATGGGCACGCATTTTTTGATTAGGACGAAATTACTGGTGATACATCCGTAAGTTTTCTGAGCTCCATGGTCGCGGGAGGTCGGCTCCTCCGAGCTTCTTAAGATAATAAGTTCCAGGCCGGACTACTTCTTTGACCTCGTAAGGTCCCTCCCAGTTTGGGGCAAGCTTCCCCTGGCCCTGTGGTTGCGAGACAGCAGCTCGTCGGAGCACTAGATCTCCTGCTTTAAATGCCTTGTTCTTGACTCGGGCATTGTAATATCGGGTAACTTTCTGTCTGTAGGCTGCCATTCGAACCTGAGCAATCTCCCGCCTTTCTTCCAGCAGGTCGAGATTGGCTCTGAGACTTTGTGCGTTTTGGGGTTCGTCGAATGCCACGACTCGTGCTGACGGGAGTTTAAGCTCGATCGGGATGACGGCTTCCGTACCAAAGGCTAAAGCAAAGGGAGTCTCCCCTGTAGGCAACCTCCTCTGGGTGGTTCGATACGCCCATAGCACATGATAAAGTTCATCCGCCCAAGTTCCTTTCGCTTTTTCGAGCCTTGTCGTAATCCCCTGCAAAAGGGTTCTGTTAGTTACCTCAGCTTCGCCGTTCGCCTGAGGATGGGCCACTGATGTGAAGTTGTGGGAGATGTTTAGATCTTCACAGAATTCAGCAAATCTGGCTCCCGCGAATTGCCGTCCATTATCAGTGATTAGGGTTCTAGGCAAACCGAACCTGCACACGATCGATTTCCAGACGAAATCCTGCACTTTCGCTTCTGTGATTTTTGCTAGTGGCTCGGCCTCGACCCATTTGGTGAAGTAGTCGATTGCTACAAGGAGGAATTTTCTTTGATCGGATGCCATGGGAAAGGGGCCAAGAATATCCATCCCCCATTGTGCAAAAGGCCATGGGGCACTCAAGGGTGTGAGCTCGGTAGCAGGTTGTCTCTGGACGTTGGCGTATCTCTGGCATCGATCACACTTTTTGACATATTCGATCGAATCATGATGCATTGTTGGCCAGTAATACCCTTGGCGGAGTAGCTTGTGGGATAGAGACCTGGCACCCAAATGGCTTCCGCAAGCTCCCTCGTGTACTTCCCATAAAGCGTAGTCAGCTTCTGAGGGCCGGAGGCACCTCAAGAGGGGCAAGGAGTACGATCTTTTGTACAGTTTGCCTTCATAAAGGATGTACCGGGAGGCTTGATTTCGGAGTTTTCGGGCCTCTTTCGCATCCTGGGGAAGAATCCCATCTCTAAGATAGGTTATCAGCGGGTCGACCCAGCTGGGCTCGTGGTCGATCTCCATTACGAGTCGCGGTTCTTCCGTACTCGGATGTTTTAAAACTTCAAAGAGGATGCCTTTGGGCAATTCGGCCGGAGCCGATGTCGCCAGTTTGGAGAGAAGATCGGCTCTGGTATTCTCCGACCTTGGAATTTGCCTGATGTCGAAATTGCCAAAGCAGAGGTGAACTCCTTCACCTTCTCAAGATATTTGGCCATACTGTCCTCCCGCGCTTCAAAGCTCCCGCTGACTTGCCCCACCACAAGTTGGGAATCGCTGTGCACCCGGAGTTGACCTATTCCAAGCTCCCTGGCGATCCTCAATCCTGCGATCAGAGCTTCATATTCCGCTCCATTGTTTGTTGCGGGGAATTCGAAATGCAGAGCGTACTCCGCGACGACTCCCTCCGGGCTAGTCAAGATCAGGCCTGCACCCACGCCTGCCATGTTGGAAGATCCATCCACATGGAGGGTCCAAAAGCGATCGGAGGAACTGGCTTCTTCGTCGGGGGAGTTCGGTTGAGTCTTCAGGTCGTCAATTTTGCTTTGCTCAGGTTCGGTCTCCTCGGGGATGGTGCACTCTATTATGAAATCCGCCAATATTTGGGCCTTTATTGCCGGTCTAGGTTTGTAGTTGATGTCGAATTCTGTGAGCTCGATTGCCCATTTTGCCATTCTCCCAGAGGTATCAGCTCGGTGCAAAACTGCCTGGATCGGTTGATCGGTGAGTAACGTCATCGTGTGCCCTTGAAAGTACGGTCGGAGTCTCCGAGCTGCAATCAACAAGGCGTAGGTCAGTTTTTCTAATTTAGTATACCTGGTCTCGGCGTCCCTCAACACGCGACTAATGTAGTAGACCGGTCGCTGGACTTTCATTTCCTCTTTGACAAGGATAGCTGCAAGGGCTGTGGGAGAGACTGCCAGGTACAAAAATAGTTCCTCCTTAGGGTCGGGCTTCGCTAGCAGTGGGGGCGAGCTAAGGTAGCTTTTTAATTCCTCGAATGCCTATTGGCATTCAGAGGTCCAACAGAAGTTCTTCGGCTGCTTGAGGGTTTGAAAGAAGGGCAAACATCGTTCGGCCGACCTCGCGACAAAGCGATTAAGAGCCGCGACTCTTCCCGTGAGGCACTGAACCTCCTTGATCGACCTTGGGGCGGTCATATTTTGGATGGCGTGAATTTTCTTCGGATTGGCCTCGATCCCGCGCCCCGATACCATGAAGCCCAGGAACTTTCCTGAGGTTACCCCAAAGGCGCATTTGGTCGGGTTCAGCTTCATTCTATACTTTCGAAGAGCGCCAAAGGTTTCCTCGAGGTCGGCGACATGGTTTCCGGAAGACCTGCTTTTCACGAGCATATCGTCCACGTAAACCTCCATGTTTCGGCCGATCTGCTCCTTGAAAATTTTGTTCACCAGTCGCTGATAGGTTGCGCCCGCGTTCTTGAGGCCGAACGGCATAACCCTGTAGCAGTAAAGGCCGCGATTAGTGATAAAAGTTGTCTTTTCTTCATCTTCCAATGCCATTCTAATCTGGTTATAACCGAAGAACGCATCCATAAAAGTGAGAAGCTCATGGCCCGAGGTAGTGTCCACCAGTTGGTCGATCCTGGGAAGGGGGTAGCTGTCCTTTGGACAAGCCTTATTCAGCTTTTTGAAGTCGATACACATCCTCCACTTGCCATTTGCTTTCTTGACCAAGACAACATTGGAGATCCACTCAGGATAATTGACTTCCTTGATAAATCCGGCCTTGAGAAGTTTATCCACTTCCTCGGCTATTGCCTTCTGCCTCTCTGGGGCATGACTCCGGATTTTTTCTTTTGTCGGCCGATGTTTAGGGTCGACCGCCAGATGATGTTCCTTGACTTTTGTGTCGATCCCCGGCATATCCGTCGGGACCCATGCGAAAATGTCCGCATTCCTTCGGAGGAAATCCACGAGACGCGTCCGCACCTCCTCCTCCAGGTTGGAGCCAATTAACACCACATGCTCCGCATTCCCATCATTCAAAGGAATTGGTATTAGGTCCTCGATTGGACCACCCCTCTCTTCAGTGAGGTCATCGCGCGCATCCAATCCGTCGACCGGACAGAGGTCTGCTTGATCGTTTCTTTGCAGGGCAATGTTGTAGCAGTGCCTGGCCAGCGCTTGGTCTCCCCGGATTTCTCCGATCCCCTTGTTGGTGGGGAACTTCAATTTCAAATGATAGGTCGAAACAATGGCTCTGAGGGCATTGAGGCCGGGTCGGCCAAGAATTGCATTGTAGGCAGATGGCGCCTTTACCACCAGGAAATTCACCAGGGCTCTGGACTGCTTTGGATGCTGACCCGCGGTCACAGTTAGAGCTATCATTCCTTCCGTCGGAACGGCGTCACCAGTAAACCCTATTAAGGGGGATCAAATCGGCCTTAGATGACCGCCAAGAGTGGCCATTCTTGAAAAGGCATTGTAGAACAAGATGTCGGCCGAACTTCCATTGTCGACGAGAATGCGACGGACGTCATAATTTGCTATGTTCAAGGAAACTACGACCGCGTCGTTATGAGGGAATTGGACTCCCTGGGCGTCTTCTTCAGTGAAGGCTATGGGTTCTTCCACTTTTTGCCGCTTGAGGGATGCAGCTGATGTGTTGATTGCCCCCTGTCGGGATTTCCCCGAGATGACGTTGACGGAATTCGGCGGAGGTTGGTCACCCAGCCACCCTTTATCGGCGACCATAGCTGGAGGTAGTTGTGCAGAAACCTCGCGAGAGGGCATCGGATGGGGAAAAGAGGATTGGTTGCCGGAAAAGATGGCCGGAAGCGGGTCCGTTGAGCGCTCCTTCAAGAACAAGGGTGCTGCGAAGACACAGGGCCCTTCCTCTAGCGCCAATCCTGTTGGTGCAAAAATCTGCTTGCGCCGGATAAGCTGGAGTCGGGGAAGCCGCGGTCGCCGCCGGGACCTGCAAGGGAAGTCTAAACCGGAGGTGGGGTTGCTCCGGCAAGACCCTCCGACGCTCAAGTCAGTTCTCTGCCTCAACAAGAATGGAGTGCTCGAACGGAGAATTTAGCAGAGTTTTGAGATAAGGAAATGAGCTTAAAGAATAACATATTTGGGTCCCCCTTTTATAGGCGGAGGAGGCAACGGATTGATGGCGACGTTTGTAACCGTCTGGTAGTGGGCCGCCCATGGTCAGGGGAATTGATTGTGAAAGTTAGTGGGGTAGACCTGTGGCTATCGTCATAGCCCGCCACGTAGGGCCCGTTGCAGGTAGTGGAGCGGCGTCTGTTGCCGCTAGTTGTCAGTGAGTAGTGGGATCGTGCAGCACCTGCCGCAGGGAGCGGAGCAGAATCGTGGCCGTTGACACAGCCTGTCAGAGAGTAATGGGTCTGCCGCAGGGGGTGATGGAGCCGCGCGGAATCCACTACAGGAAGTGAAACAGGATCATGGTTGTTATTGTGATCCGCCAGGGGGTGCGGATCTGTTGATCGAGACTCGACAGTGGTCGGAGTTCGGCCTTTGCAGGAGTCCGGGAGGGGTCCTCCTTTCGGTTGAGGTCGTGGGTGGAGTCCGGCTCCAGCAGCTGATACTGAGGTCGGAGCCCGGCTCCCGTAGGAGTCCGGGCGGAGCCGTTCTGCTGTCGATGGAGGAGCCCGGCTCCCGTAGGAGTTCGGGCGGAGCCGTTCTGCTGTCGATGGAGGAGCCCGGCTCCCGTAGGAGTCCGGGCGGAGCCGTGCTGCTGCCGATGGAGGAGCCCGGCTCCCGTAGGAGTCCGGGCGGAGCTGTGCTGCTGTCGATGGCAGAGCCCGGCTCCCGTAGGAGTCCGGGCGGAGCCGTTCTGCTGTCGATGGAGGAGCCCGGCTCCCGTAGGAGTCCGGGCGGAGCCGTTCGCTGTAGGAGTCCGGGCGGAGCCGTTCTGCTGTCGATGGAGGAGCCCAGCTCCCATAGGAGTCCGGGCGGAGCCGTTCTGCTGTCGATGGAGGAGCCCGGCTCCCGTAGGAGTCCGGGCGGAGCCGTTCTGCTGTCGATGGAGGAGCCCGGCTACTCGAAGTCGATTCCGTCGAGGATTTCGGCTGTGGGTATTTTATACCCAACATATCCCATGCAGATGAAGTAGTGAAAGACTTAATTGTAAATATTTAATTATAAAATTTATCATGAATGTGTTAGATTATATCTAAAGGAATATTCATGATTTATTTTGATTGAGTTATTTTCTGTTATGTAATTAGCAATAGGATTGTTGTTTATGAAATGTGCTGATTCGTTTGTGAAATGAGTCAACACATTTGATGAACAGAAAATAAAATTTTTTAAATTTAAAAATTATTTTCAAAATGCCAAACCCTGATCCATCAGCCCAAATACTTAATTAAAAGAATTAAGTATTGTCTAGTTGGTCTAGAATTATGAATTAAGACCTAAGACATTTGCATAAACTTGTGGGTCAATGGGTTAGATGGATTAGATCCATAATTGGGTAAGACCTAAGGTTAGCTTAAAGAAATAGACTAAATTAGAGTAATTGGTTAAATCTAATCAAAAGTTAAATTAGATTAGGTCAAGGACACTCTAGACTCAACTCTAATAGTTGTAGTTGAATGGGTCCATGTCTTTAACTAGACCAAGATGGACTTAATTCATGGCTACGTGGTGGAACCCTATTTACTAAGTTGATCAAATTAAAACTAATGAACCAGTTGGTGTCTAAGGTAAATATGGCAGTTTGACCAATGGTTTTTAAGTGGGAGCTACTTGCATTGATTCGATCTCTGATGAGTTAATGGCTTATCCTCACCACTGATCTCACTTACCTGGCCAACCTGGTGAGTTAGATTTTGATTAGATCACTTGGTGATTAGGGCTCACCCATGTCAATAGGTAAATCAGTGTGACTGATTTAGGTGCTCCTAATGCCGGTTTTAATTAAATCCTTTTTAATCTGACTTGGTGAAGTCAGTGGGAGGATTGAAATTGGTTGGATAATTTCTTCTCTTCTATCCTTTAATAAAAATTCTTAAAAATTATTAGGTCTCAAAAATGATTAAGTTATAGTGATAACTAAGTCATAGCCTCCCATTAAGTGAGTGATAATGAGTTCATTAGTTTAATAATCATTGGAGGCCCAAAGGCCTGGTGCTTATTGACAAATGGAATTATCATTCATAATATGATAATTTGGTTGAGTCTTTCTGATGGTGGTCAGGTTGGCCGGCCAAAGTCGGGCCTGATCATTTATTGGTCCGATTCATCAAATCTAGTCATGTTAATGGTTGGACCTAACCAGATCTTTTCAGTGGAGGCCAAAGCCTACTGATTAGGTTCTTGGGCAAAATTAATTACTGGAAGTTGTTTAGAGAAACAACTGGTTATGAACCTACCCATAGATGTGTTGGATCCCAAAGCCAATCGTCAGTCTGTTGATGGTTGTGCTCATTTTTATATTTATACATAATTATGAATTAATAAAAATTATTTTGGTATTTTTCATCATAAAATATTTCATCTTCTAATGAACTCCTATGTTGTGGTGAAGTCCTTAAGACTATTTAGACTCGACAAAGGAGGATTTGTCGTTTAGTCATTAAATCTGTTCGCAACCAAATGATACGTTGTTACCAAGGATGAAACGTTTATCAAGCATAGATCGTTGTGTGCCATATAGGTTGGTTGTCCTCTTAACCAATAAGTGTGGAGACACTGGTATGGCATACAGGTGAGATGTAAGGGTACATCTGCACTGAACGTGACCGACTCTGGAGCTATTTCTGCTGTCAAGATTTGCTCCGATAGAATATGGGTATAAATATCCCTCCGACCTAAGACCGTCATGGTGACTTGCAAGCAACTCACTGCACTTAGGCACTGGACTACCTGAATTTTTAATTCAGTGACGGAAGGCTGCTGGGTATAGTCAAGTACTTGACTTGTCGGTGCGTGTGTCAAGATGGGATTGACCACTCCAATTTAGGAGCTGTGTACAGTCGTATTTCAATTTAGCAAAACCTTGGCCAGGATAGTCCTTGTGAGGAGTCACAGGACTGTTTGAGTTGAGCACGATTCGGATGATCTGATCAGGGTTGACAGTTTAACCCTGAGTCATCCTAAACACAGGGGTCAAAAGGATGAATTATACAGTAACCATATTCATAGGTTCTGAGTGTTGTGATTGCGACTCTTCGACCTATCCGAACGTCGGGTACCATTGCTAGATGGTCATTTCGATTAGTACAAGAATTGGTTCCTGTGATACCGGCTTAGGTTCGAACCTGCGGGGTCACACACATTAGAGGTTCCTATCTGATCTGATGGCTGATGTAGAATCTTACATGTTTGGAACTCAGTGATCGAGAATCAGGATTCTCTGATCATGAGTTTCACACATTATGGGTACCGGGGTCAAGAGTCCCACTAGTTGGGACTTTTCGATCAGGGTTACATATCGATGAATTCTGATGCCCGATTGCCTATCGGATTTGGACTCAGTATTTATGAGAAGTTTAATTAGTGATTTGATTACTAATTAACTCAATTTGATGGAGTAATTATTTTTGGATCAAGTCCAATTGAATTAGATTCAGTTGGGTTTGATCCGATTAGGTTAAGAGTTGACCTAATCGTCAAGATGGTTTGGTCCCTGATTTGATTAGGGGTTGGGCTTAGTCAATTCCTGATTTGATTAGGTTTTATTGAGCCTAATTAAGTCTAATTAAATTGGGTTTGAATTAGTCTAATGTGACGTAACTTATTTGGTTCAATTAGGTTGGTTTAAATAATTAAACCACCTTGACCCAATCTCCATGCGCCACCTCACTTCCATTGCACCCATTTGAATTCATGAGAAGAAACTTCTCATGAATTTTTTCCTCACACCAAGCCCTCTCCATGCCCCACTTTAATATGCCATATGAATGGATAAGGATGATTGGTTGGCCATTCAAATTCAAAATAAAGTTTGAATTTGAATGGGTAATCAATCTTTGCGCCTTATCCCTTTTTTTACACCCCATTTATTACATGAGAAAAGGTTTCTCATGAAAGCACTCCATGCATAATTTAAGCCATGCCTCATGCCTTTAGTGGATAAGAGATGAGTTGGTGTCCATTTGAATTCAAAATTTGATTTAAATTCAAATGTGCAATTACTCATCTTTATCCTTTCTTTTGGATAAGACGTTTGACGTTGTTATAAAAGGAGAAGAAGAGTGGGGCGTGCAAGAAAAAGATTTTTTGGAGAAAAATTCTAGAGCGTGAGAAGTCTTGTGCATGAGAAGGAAGTCCATATCCTTCCAAGAGAAAAAGAAAAGAAAAAAAAATGGGTGCAAGGTTTTCGGTGAGTTCCCTGGAGTTTTAGCCTGGGGTTCGGGAAGTGATAAAGTAACCTACGAGTTTCGTGAGCCCACAAAATCTCTAGGAGATCTTCAACATCTTCTCAAGCATGTCTGTTGATGATCTGGAGCATCCGAAGAATCGACAGACATCGATCGAAGGAGTTCGATCAGCATCGACCGTCAAAAAGGCTTACAATGAGCTAGCACTCGTGAGAAGTCGATCAGATCGGAAGCTTCGTGTGGATGATCCACAGAGGCCAGACACACTGTGTGGTAGTATCGTGATGATCAGACTCTCCCGACGGTGATCAGATTGCGGCGATCTACTACCCGCACAAAGGTATTGTGTTCTAAACACATTATAATAAAGTGTTTATTGTTCAAATTCGAATTTCAAATTTAAATGCATGCATACTATATATCATATTTAGATCCTAGTGTAGGGTAAATTTATGTTAATTAATTAGAATAATTAATATTTTTCTGCTGTAAAATCATGATTTTGAAAAGGTTTTAAAATTATCATTTTACCCCTGCACTGAATTTTCCCACAAATGGTATCAGAGCGGGTTCTTAGATATGATATATATATTTGCATGCATTGATTAAGTTGTAATCTAAAAGTTTAAATTTGAAATTTAAAATTCAAAAATTTGAAATTTAAATTTTGAAAGTTGTTCGAAATTCAAAATTCAAAAATTTGAATTTTGAATTTTAAAATTCAAAATTCAAAAATTTTAATTTTGAATTTTAAAATTCAAAATTCAAAAATTTGAAATTCAAAATTTGAAATTTAAAAATTTAAAATTTATTTAAAATTTAAAATTCAAAATTTAAAATTTGAAATTTGAAATTTGAAATTTAATTTTTGAAATTGATATATTTAGATATACTTGATCCAAGTAGCAAGTAATCAAATTGGGTTGGTTGCCATGGCCGTCCGGTCCTAGGAGAAAAGTAGGGTTTAAAGGCCCTCTCCTCCCATTCGATGGGATCTCCTATGGTGGTAGGGGTGCCGCTGTAATTATATCCCATGCAGATAAAGTAGCGAAAGAAATTAATTGTAAAGGTTCAATTGTGAAATTTATCATGAATGTGTTAGATTAGATCTAAAGAAATATTCATGATTTATTTTGATTGAGTTATTTTCTGTTATGTAATTAGCAATAAGATTGCTATGTATGAAATGTGCTGATCTATTTATGAAATGAATCAACATATTTGGTGAACAAAAAATAAAATCTTTCAAATTTGAAAATTATTTTTGAAATGCCAAACCCTGACCCATCAGCTCAAATACTTAATTAAAAGAATTAAGTGTTGTCTAGTAGGTCTAGAATTTTGAATTAAGACCTAAGATAATTGCATAAACTTGTGGGTCATTGGGTTAGATGGATTAGGTCCATAATTGGGTTAGATCTAAGGTTAGCTTAAAGAAATGGACTCAATTAGAGTAATTGGTCAAATCTAATCAAAAGTTGAATTAGATTAGGTCAAGGATACTCTAGACTCAACTCCAATAGTTGTAGTTGAATGGGTCCATGTCTTTAACTAGACCAAGATAGACTTTATTCATGGCTACGTGATGGAACCCTATTTACTAAGTTGATCAAATTAAAACTAATGAACCGGTTGGTATCTAAGGTAAGTTTGGCAGTTTGACCAGTGGTTTTTAAGCGGAAGCTACTCGTAGTGATTTGATCTCTAACGAGTTAATGGCTTATCCCCACCATTGATCTCACTTACCTGGCCAACCTGGTGAAGTAGGTTTTGATTAGATCACTTGGTGATTAGGGCTCACCCATGTCATTAGGTAAATCAGTTTGACTGATTTAGGTGCTCTTAATACCAGCTTTAATTAAATCCTTTTTAATCTGACTTGGTGAAGTCAGTGGGAGGATTGAAATTGGCTGGATATTTTTTTCTCATCTATCCTTTAATAAAATTCTCAAAAAAATTATTAGGTCCCTAAAAATGATTAAGTTATATTGATAACTAAGTCATAGCCTCCCATTAAGTGAGTGATAATGAGTTCATTAGTTTAATAATCATTAGAGGCCCAAAGGCCTGGTGCTTATTGACAAATGAATTATCATTCATAATATGATAATTTGGTTAAGTCTTTCTGATGGTGGTCAGGTTGGTCGGCCAAAGTCGGACCTGATCATTTATTGGTCCGATTCATCAAATCTTGTCATGTTAATAGTTGGACCTAACCAGATCTTTTTAGTGGAGGCCAAAGCCTACTGATTAGATTCTGGAGCAAAATTAATTACTAGAAGTTGTTTAGAGAAACAACTGGTTATGAACCTACACATAGATGTGTTGGGAATAGTGTCCCAAAGCCAATCGTCAGTCTGTTGACATTTGTACTAATTTTTATATTTGTACATGAATTATGGATTAATAAAAATTATTTTAGCATTTTTCATCACAAAATATTTCATCTTCTAATCAACTCCTATGTTGTGGTGAAGTCCTTAGGACTATTTAGACTCGACAAAGGAGGATTTGTCGTTTAGTCCTTAAATCTATTCGCGACCAAATGATACATTGTTACCAAGGACGACAACGTTTATCAAGCATAGGTCATTGTATGCCATATAGGTTGGTTGTCCTCTTAACCAATGAGTGTGGAGACACTGGTATGGCATACAGGTGAGATGTAAGGGTACATCTGCACGGAACGTGACCGACTCCTGAGCTATTTCTGCTGTCAAGATTTGCTCTGATGGAATATGGGTATAAATATCCCTCCGATCTGAGACCGTCACGGTGACTTGCAAGCAACTCACTGCACTTAGACACTGGACTACCTGAATTTTTAATTCAGTGACGGAAGGCTGCTGGGTGTAGTCAAGTACTTGACTTGTCAGTGCGTGTGTCAAGATGAGATTGACCACTCTAGTTTAGGAGTTGTGCACAGTCGTGTTTCAATTTAGCAAAACCTTGGCCAGGGTAGTCCTTGTGAGGAGTCACAGGACTGTTTGAGTTGAGCACGATTCGGATGATCTGATCAGGGTCGATAGTTTAACCCTGAGTCATCCTAAACACAGGGGTCAAAAGAATGAATTATACAGTAACCATATTCATGTAGGTTCTGAGTGTTGCGATTACGACTCTTCGACCTATCCGGATGTCGGGTACCATTGCTAGATGGTCACTTCGATTAGTACAGGAATTGGTTTCTGTGCTACCGGCTTAGGTTCGAATCTGCGGGGTCACACACATTAGAGGTTCCTATCTGATCTGATGGCTGATGCAGAATCCTACATATTTAGGACTCAGTGATCGAGAATCAGGATTCTCTGATCATGAGTTTCACACATTATGGGTACCGAGATCAAGAGTCCCACTGGTTGGGACTTTTCGATCAGGGTTACATATCGATGAATTCTGATGCCCGATTGCCTATCGGATTTGGACTCAGTATTTATGAGAAGTTTAATTAGTGATTTGATCACTAATTAACTCAATTTGATTAAGTAATTATTTTTGGATCAAGTCCAATTGAATTTGATCCAGTTGGGTTTGATTCGATTAGGTTAAGAGTTGACCTAATCATCAAGATGGTTTGGTCCCTGATTTGATCAAAGGATGGGCTTAGTCAATTCCTGATTTGATTAGATTTTATTGAGCCTAATTAAGCCTAATTAAGTTAGATTTAAATTAGTCTAATTGGACCTAACTTATTTGGTTCAATTAGGTTGGTTTAAATAATTAAATCACCTTGACTCAATCTCCATGCGCCACCTCACTTCCATTGCACCCATTTGACTTCATGAGAAGGAACTTCTAATGAATTTTTTCCTCATGCCAAACCCTCTCCATGCCCCACTTTAATGTGCCATATGAATAGATAAGGACGATTGGTTGGCCATTCAAATTCAAAATAAAGTTTGAATTTGAATGGGTAATCAATCTTTGCGCCTTATCCCTTTTTTTACACCCCATTTATTACATGAGAAAAGGTTTCTCATGAAAGCACTCCATGCATAATTTAAGCCACGCCTCATGCCTTTAGTGGATAAGGAATGAGTTGGTGTCCATTTGAATTCAATTTTTGATTTGAATTCAAATGTGCAATTACTCATCTTTATCCTTTCTTTTGGGTAAGACGTTTGACGTTGTTATAAAAGGAGGAGAAGAGTGGGGCATGCAAGAAGAAGATTTTTTGGAGAAAAATTTTGGAGCATGAGAAGTCTTGTGCATGAGAAGGAAGTCCATATCCTTCCAAGAGAAAAAGAAAGAAAAAAAATGTGGGTTCAAGGTTTCCGGTGAGTTCCCTGGAGTTTTAGCCTGGGGTTCGGGAAGTAGGAAAGTGAGTTACGAGTGTCGTGAGCCCATAAAATCTCAGAAAGATTTTTAACATCCTCTCAAGCACATCTGTTGATGATCTGGAGTATCCAAAGAATCGACAGACATCGATCGAAGGAGTTCGATCAGCATCGGTCGTCAAAAAGGGCTATAAAACGAGCTAGCACCCGTGAGGAGTCGATCAGATCGGAAGCTTCGTATGGATGATCTGTAGAGGGCAGACACACTGTGTGGTAGCATCGCGATGATCAGACTCTCCCGACGGTGATCAGATTACGGTGATCTATTACCTGCACAAAGGTATTGTGTTCTAAACACATTACAATAAAGTATTTATTGTTCAAATTCGAATTTTAAATTTAAATACATGCATACTATAAATCATATTTAGATCCTAGTGTAGGATAAATTTATGTTAATTAATTAAATTAATTAATATTTTTTCACTATGATTTTGAAAAAGTTTTAAAATTATCATTTTACCCCTGCACTGAATTTCCCCACAAATGGTATCAGAGCGGGTTCTTAGATATGATATATATATTTACATGCGTAGATTAAGTTGTAATCTAAAAGTTTAAATTTCAAATTTAAAATTTAAAATTTAAATTTTGAATTTTGAAAGTTGTTCGAAATTCAAAATTTAAAAAATTGAAATTCAAAATTTGAAATTTAAATTTGAAATTTGAAATTCAAAATTCAAAATTCCCAAATTTGAAATTCAAAATTTGAAATTTGGTTGAAATTTCAAATTTAAAATTCAAAATTTAAAATTCAAAATTTGAAATTCAAAATTTGAAATTCAAAAATTTGAAATTTGAAATTTAAAATTTGTTTGAAATTTGAAATTCAAAATTTTAAATTTTAAATTTTAAATTTGAAATTTAAATTTTGAAATTGGTATATTTAGATATACTTGATCCAAGTAGCAAGTAATCGAATTGGGTTGGTTGCCATGGCCGTCCGATCGTAGGAGAAAAGTAGGGTTTAAAGGCTCTCTCCTCCTATTCGATGGGGTCTCCAATGGCTGTAGGGGTGCCGCTGTAATTATATCCCATGCAGATGAAGCAGTGAAAGAAATTAATTGTAAAGGTTCAATTATGAAATTTATCATAAATGTGTTAGATTAGATCTAAAGAAATATTCATGATTTATTTTGATTGAGTTATTTTCTGTTATGTAATTAGCAATAGGATTGCTATTTATGAAATGTACTGATCTATTTGTGAAATGAGTCAACATATTTGGTGAAAAAAAATAAAACTTTTTAAATTTGAAAATTATTTTCGAAATGCCAAACTCTGACCCATCAGCCCAAATACTTAATTAAAAGAATTAAGTGTTGTCTAGTAGGTCTAGAATTATGAATTAAGACCTAAGATAATTGCATAAACTTGTGGGTCAATGGGTTAGATGAATTAGGTCCATAATTGGGTTAGACCTAAGGTTAGCTTAAAGAAATGTACTAAATTAGAGTAATTGGTCAAATCTAATCAAAAGTTGAATTAGATTAGGTCAAGGATACTCTAGACTCAACTCCAGTAGTTGTAGTTGAATGGGTCCATGTCTTTAACTAGACCAAGATGGACTTTATTCATGGCTACACGGTGGAACCCTATTTACTAAGTTGATCAAATTAAAACTAATAAACCGGTTGGTGTCTAAGGTAAGTTTGACAGTTTGACCAGTGGTTTTTAAGCGGGAGCTACTCGCAGTGATTTGATCTCTGACGAGTTAATGGCTTATCCCCACCACTGATCTCACTTACCTGGCCAACCTGGTGAAGTAGGTTTTGATTAGATCACTTGGTGATTAGGACTCACCTATGTCATTAGGTAAATCAGTTTGACTGATTTAGGTGCTCCTAATGCCAGCTTTAATTAAATCCTTTTTAATCTGACTTGGTGAAGTCAGTGGGAGGATTGAAATTGGCTGGATATTTTTTTCTCATCTATCCTTTAATAAAATCCTTAAAAGAATTATTAGGTCCCTAAAAATGATTAAGTTATATTGATAACTAAGTCATAGCCTCCCATTAAGTGAGTGATAATGAGTCCATTAGTTTAATAATCATTGGAGGCCCAAAGGCCTGGTGCTTATTGACTACTGGAATTATCATTTATAATATGATAATTTGGTTTGAGTCTTTCTGATGGTGATCAGGTTGGCTGGCCAAAGTCGGGCCTGATCATTTATTGGTCTGATTCACCAAATCAAATCATGTTAATGGTTGGACCTAACCAGATCTTTTCAGTGGAGGCCAAAGCCTACTAATTAGGTTCTGGGGCAAAATCAATACTAGAAGTTGTTTAAAGAAACAACTGGTTATGAACCTACCCATAGATGCACATGAGTTGACCAACCAAAGTTGGGCTCGTGTGTAGTCTGTGTGGATTCTAGTACCCACTAAGAAATTAATGTAATTCCTCGAATTGGAGGTTGAGGCTACCAGTTCGTAAAAATACTAGGAGAAATTTTAGACTAAAGTCCAAGTCTTTAGTATTCATAATTTATGTACTAATAGAGGTCTGGTTTTTCTTTATGCAGCTATGGCTACTACCCTATCCCTCTGGTCATTATTAGATAATGACAAGCTCATTGGACCTAATTTCGATAGCTGGTATCAAAAATTAAAAATTATCCTTGAGCATGAGCGGATCCTTTATGTAGTAACGGATTCGGCACCTGAGGAGCCAGCCCCAAACTTAGAGGGACGGTCCAAGACACTTATCAGAAGTGGTTCAACGATCGTACCACCATTCGGTGCATTATACTGGTGGCAATGATGATGAGTTCAGTCACAGGTTCGAGAATGCCCAGCCACAGGAGATGCTTCAAATGTTGAACGACTCCTTTGGCACGCCTGACGTCATTGAAAGGCATAAAACTAGTTGTGCCATTTTCAATGCTCGGATAAGGGATGGAGCCTCAGTCACTGATCATGTACTGTACATGATCGAAATGATTGAGCGCCTAAGTAAATTGGGCTTTTCCCTGCACGAGCAGCTCGGTAAGGATGCGATCCTTAATTCCTTGCCCAAGTCCTTCCTTACTCATTTTGAATGACAAAGCCTGCAGTGAACTACCACGGCTTGTTAGGGTTGCTGCAGAACTTTGAGAAGGATCACCAGCTCTATAAGGAGTCGGTGAATGTAGTGGGAGGGTCTTCTTCTGGTCGTCGACCCTTTAAGAAAGGGAAGAAGAAGAACAAGAAGAAGAATAATAAGAAGGTGCAGCTGCATGCTGGGACGTCTGCACAGGGTCAGACCAAGAAATGCAAGCCCGACCAGAGCCAGGCGGAGTGCTTCTTTTGCAAGAAGCAGGGGCACTGAAGAGGAACTGTCCTCTATACATTGCCTCCTAGACCTGAATAGGCCGAAGAAGAAGCAAGGTACTTATATGATAATACCTTGCAAACTTTTCATTTGTGATACTACTGCCTGGGTATCGGATACGAAAGTCTTTATCATATTTGCATTCATGCAGGGTCTACAGGTCAGTAGGAGATTTGATGAAGGTGAGAGGTTCCTGAACATTGGAGATGGAAGTAAAGTTCCAGTTCTAGCATTAGAATCATGAACTTTGTAATCAATTCTCGAAATATAATTCTGAGTAATGTAACTATTGTCCAAGCTTTTATTAAATATTATTTCGTAGGCCTTTTGGCCATGAACGGTTTCAATTTTTAATAAAAAAAAA